>NW_027273113.1:0-47774 GCF_040938485.1 Diadema antillarum
AGACATATACTGGGGATAAAGAAATTATACAGAAAAATCATGTTTTTAGCATATTTCCTATGTATTTCTTTATATTTTGGTAAACAGCGCCCTCTATGTGTGACCTTGAAAAATTAAGTATGCGGTCATGTAGACTATGAGTTGTTCTACCCATGTGCCAAATGTGGCGATGAAACATCAAACAATAACAAAGTTATATAGGGAGGCACAATGTGCCCCCCCCCCCCCTTGGGCCTGGGAAGGGTCAAATAGCTTGGGCTTTATACGGTTAATATTACATGAGAAAAAGTACCAACGCACCCTTTCGGCAAAACCGGGGGGCTTTGGACGAAGGGTGGGGTTCCAGTCAACGTGACGCAATCCAACGCTCTCAACGCACCCTTTCGGCAAAACCGGGGGGGGGGGGGGGGGGGGGGGGGGGGGGGGCTTTGGACGAAGGGTGGTGTTCCCATTACGCGACGCGCCACCACCCAACCCACCCTTTCGGCACAAGCCGAATGTGTTTAGTAAGCAATGCTCAATTTCAGCCTGATCTGATAATCCCTTCATTGTTGTCGCTCCGATGGTCAGCATCCTGTTTTTTTTGTTCCATTCATCCCACAGCTAGCTTAGTAGCATGGCTTGAATAGACCCTGTTCTTCAGAGCCTGTTTTCTCAGTTCACACTTTTCAGAGTGTGTCCTTTCTGTCCAATATTTAGATAGGTTAAGAGAGTCCATTGAATTGAGTTATACCTCATTTTAAAAGCTTTATAGAGTGTGCTCTTTTCATAATCTGCTCGTAATTAAAAATCCATGTCTGGCGACTTTTTGTTGGTTTTGTGATGCAGGGTCACAAATGGTGATTTCAGGATTACGATTAGACCTCAGAAGATATTTAGTGTTTGATGTAGTTTGAGTTCAAATTAATTTCAAGAATAATTAATTAGGTGTATAAGGGTGATGTATACGGCCATTTTTACAATCAGTGGTGTAAAACACGGTTTTGGCACTAATTGGTGTATAACTTTCTTATACACTGACAGATATGCATTATTTTTTCTCATAAACTTACCACCCACAGTGTCTACCTTGGGTACCTTAATGAACTTTCCTCTCTTTTTCTTTCAGATGTGGCATGCACTTACATGCTTGAAATCCAACACTTTTGGTGTATGCACTCTGACATGGTTTTTTTGTCAGACCTAGCATATTAAATTGTTCATTCCTTTTCATTATTTTTGTTGTTGTGGTGATAGACAGGTATCCAACATTAAGAACTATTATGTTTACCAGGTTCTGCTTTGTCTTCTTTAAAGACTGAAATTGTCCAAACTTTATGTTTCGGAGGTGACATTTTCCGTTAACAATTAACCCCTCTTTTGAGTTAGCTCTTGCTCACAATTATAAAATTCAACTTTGCTAATTTCCATCAAAACAGAATAGTAATCAATCTGACTTATCTTTGATCCAAAGATTATTTGATTCAAATAGCTTATCATTTTTTGGTGAGTGTTTATAAATTTATGCAATTTTTCCGTTAACTTTTCTGTCACCTCCGAGACAACAGATTTATGTATTTGATTTTTTTATTCTTGACATCAGTTATACATTACATTTACAAAAATGTAACATATCCCCTCACATTATCTCTAAAGGAAGGTAGTAGAAATATAGCCTGTTGTTTTCATTTCGGAGCAATTTACAATTTTCCGTTAACACTTGTCACCTCCGAAACAATCGTCACCTCCGAAACAACAAGCGTATTATATTTGATAATTTCTCGAAGACAAAGCAATTTTGTTTGATTCTGTCCAATTGACAGGAATCTCTTTTGGATGAAAATAGTAATATGGCAACAGGAAGTGAGAATTTTCTAGAGATTAATAAAAGATCTAATAAAAACTAAGAATTACTGTTTCGGAGGTGACAAAACACTGTTAACAAGAGTTTTTGCTCATTTCTATTGAAGAGAAACCATATCATGTACACCAGTGGTTTCATTTATTTTAGTAACATAAGTCTCAAAGTGGAGAAATCAACTAACACACTCTCACTCTTATTTTTATTACTATACTGTACATTTTAAGGCAAATTTACATTTTTTCACTTTTTTAACAAAGAGAATGCACAAAATATACCCATCTGTTGTACATATAATATTGTAATCAAGATCAATTCTCCTGCTTTAGTTAAGTAAACATATAGATGCTTTCATCTTAGAAGCTTGATTTCCAATTTAAGCAATTTAGTTGTAAAGATTTACCAATCACAGCTTTCCATGTAGGTTGCTTTTTCTTGTGTTTCGGAGGTGACATTGTTTGTTAACACCATATTGTTGTGTGATAGTGAAAGGCAAGACTTCAGTTCCTTTTCACTATCTATCAACATTTTCAAATACATTTAATATCTACAAAATCATCACAATATAAATGACTTTTGTATACCTAGCTTACCAGAATTCCCTTGATACCAAAGTGATACATGATGTGGCAGTTCATGCATGCCCTAGTCCACAATCTTAAAAAAAAAAATCATAAAATATTCAAACTCCACAAAAAGGCCACATGCCTATAGCTGGTGCACAACTTGTTCTTGAATTCTTAGTTGTTGTTTTTCCATGTGTACAATGTGGTAATCATAAACAAAATTATGTGATTTTTTTTTTAAACATGTCAATAATTATTACATTTTCCAAGTTGAACCAACTGTTTATGACATTGTATTTTTTAAGATTATTGAAGTTATCTGACAACTAAAGTGAACAGAGGAACAAGTCCCCAGGACTGGAAAGGGAAAGATCCAAAAACAAGATTTGTAGTTCTATCTCAATATAATTTTGATGACGTGTTCACCTTGTTTTGTTATTATGTTTTATCTTAGAATTTGGCTTTAAGTACTGGAATTTCAAGGAAAAGAAAATAATTTCTTAAAGGACAAGTCCACCTTCATATACATGTGGATTGAGTGAATGCAACAACATTAGTAGAACACATCATTGAAAGTTTGGGAAATTGGACAATCCATTCAAAAGTTATGGGTTTTTTAAAGTATCTATGCAATCACTGTAGGATGAGACGACAACGACAGTGTGTGATGTCACATGCATACAACCATATAAAGAAAATATAAGTGAATTTCACAAAACTTTACTTTTTGAAAAAAGTGCACATTTCTTCAACTTGCTACTGATGTATGTTAGGGCAATATTATTCACCCTGCCTTCCAAAAGAGAGAAACCAAGTGTTCTTTTCTTATGCAAGAAAAGTGAAAATATGTTGAATTTTCTTGATACTTTCTCTATATCCTTGTACATGTGTGACATCACAAGCTATAGAAGTCTTCTCATTCAGCTTTGACTGAGCAGAAACTTCAAAAATTCATAACTCTGGAACGGATTACCTTATTTTCCTCAAACTCTCACTGATGTGTTTTACTAATATTACTGTATTTACTCAACCCTCGTGTCTATTGAGGTGAACTTGTCCTTTTTCCGTCCCATATAAGGTTATTTGAGACCAGTTTGTGTCCGGGACCTTCTGTGAAGTTGATGGGTAAACTTACTGAACAAAAAAAAAAAAATTGTAACCATAAGTTCACACAAAAGCATTATGCTGCTCTCTTCAGCTGGGAAACACAAACTGTTGTCTTAACCAAACTGTAAAAACTTGCTAAAGATTAGTATGAATTACAATCTAAAACAAAATATGAGCTGGTATCCACTATCATGAAAGAGAATAACTAAACAAAATAACAAGTAAGAACTGAAAGAAAGAGCTTATATTTGAAAATTAAAGCCATGAGGAAAGACATGAATGTTCACAATATATTAGTTAACACTTGAGAAGTTGGGTTGTCTCTGTGTTGTGTCACCTCCAAAACAATAAAATGGTTTTTTCTTATCTTATACTTTTTACTCTCAAAAGTGACTAATATATATGATTTGCTGGTAATATTCAAGCAATTCAGAAAGATACATAAAATATATTTTAGTAATGTCAACAGTTTAAATGAATCTGGTATATAGAAAATTTATCCCAGATGAACCAAACACCTTTCACCAGTATTATAACATTTGTATGGTGGCTATCGAGAATGATGAAGAATTCATGAACATCCTTGAACAATCTATTTATAATACTATGTGCAAACAAAAACATAATACAAGTCAAATAAGAATTTTTTGCTTTTGGCATTCATAACCTATGTCCCCACCAAAAAATTACAATGGTACCCTCCGCAACGATAACTTTAAAGATAGTGAATCAATCTAAAATACAATTTGAGGGATTGAAACTATAACTCATTGCCCACACCTTACAGAAAACCCCATTCAATTTGCTTCAGAGGTCAAAGAGAAATGAGGATTTTTGTAGAGCATGTCAGGAATCCCTTCCCTCCAAGTTCTGTATATTGTGTTTACACATTAATATGCAGTTCCAAGAGCATCCAAGTGCTAAACTTGGAAGAATCAGACACCTGACATCCTTTATAACAATCCACATTTCTTTGAGACCACTTAACCAAATTGACTGGGGCTTTCTGCAAAATAGAGCTAAGATGTTATAATTTAAGACCCCAAAGTAGATTTTAGCTGATTTAATCATATTGGGTGCTATCAATGCAAAAGTCTACTTGTAATTTTTTTTTTTTTTTTTTTTTTTTTGGGGGGGGGGGGGGACATACTATATGAATACTTGAACACAATGTTAACATTGAATGTCACCTCCGAAATAAAGTTATTCTTCCCTGGTGTTGTGGAATAAAATGTTCTGAGAGCAAAGAAACATTACTATAATGATCTTACACCCTCATTTCAATTTAAGTAGAAAATGGAATGCCATGTTTCTTCAGGTTACAATATCTAGCTTATGTCCGTCATATTCTCACTGTAAATGAATATTTCAACACAATGTTAACATTGAATGTCACCTCCGAAACGAAGTGATTCTTCCCTGGTGTTGTGGAATAAAATGTTCTGAGAGCAAAGAAAAATTACTAAAATGATCTCACACCCTCATCTCAATTTAAGGTAGAAAATGGAATGCCATGTTTCTTCAGATTACAATATTTAGCTTACAACCTTCGTCCAAATGGAAGGCAAACTACCGGTGCCCATGCTAATTAATGAAGTGTAAAAAAACACTTGTTCTGTGTGGTTTATCTGCTTGAAACAGGAGTTGATTTCTTGTTCTCGAGTTATAATTATTAAAAACGTTGATAAAAAGAAGAAGTTTTGTGTTATTGTCACTTATTCTCAAAAAAACTGACTGTTAATATTAATGTCACCTCCGAAACATTCTATTATGTTAACTGTCACCTCCGAAACATCCATGTGTGAAAAATCCAAGATTTAAAGAAATGATTGGAATTTCATTTAACCTACATAGGAAGGTAGCCCTTCTTAAAGACTTGTTATTGTATAGAGTTTGACCTGGCTTGCCCTCCAATAAATAGTTAAAATCTTAACAATTGCATGTCAATTGGTATTTTTACCAAAAATTTATAAATCTCATGTATTTTTTTTTAGATTCACTTTATATTCAACCCCCAAATAGTTTTGATTCACAAACTATATATTGTTGTTAACCATATAAACTTTGCATGGTGAAGTTTGACTACAGAGTTTTGTCATTATGGTGCAATTCATGAAAACAAAATTTTGCTTAAATTTACTTCAGGTGCCAGGGTTTTCCTTAAATTACACCAATAACTCTTCAGCTTTAAGGTCTGAAATGTTAATTTTTAAAAAAATTGGATACTTTCCAACAGGAATCAAACAGAATCATGAAAAAATATTTTGTTTGAAATTTTGACCCTCTGAGTACAAAAGTTACACCACTGATCGTAAAAAAGGCCATACACACGCAGGGTTACTGAGCACACTGTTGTGCATACTACATCACATGTATAAATTTGTACAAACATGTGTATGGGTAAGCACTACTGGTTCACTGTATAATGGTGACAAGAACACAGTACCTGTAGGGAGCTCCTTGGTTCCAATTTGATGAGAGATGTGTTATTAGTACATGCTACTCTGCATTGTCGCAAAATTTCAAGAAAATTGGAACTGCGGTGCATGAAATACGAGCATACAGGTGTATGTACAAGTGTACACTGCATACGGTACAAAATCAGTGCCTCCTAAAAAGGTCAAAGGCTACTTCAGTCACACACAGGATACACTAGTACACTGCACACGACAGGAGTCTTTACAACTTGCATTCAGCCTGGAGTAGATAGATTATGGAAGCAAACCAAACTAGAGATTGTAATTTGTCATCACTGACAAATTAAGGTGATCCGATTTTTTTTATCAATGATTCGAGTCCTGATACTGCAAAGTCTCAGCTACAACATATCAAAATCTGAGAGAAATTCACCGAAGCATAAGTAAGATAGTGCTCGATAAAGAGAGTCATGTCAATTTTCACATCTAAAAAATTCCCTCCCATAGAGATAACACGTCATAGCGAACATAGAAAAAGAAGTACATATGACCTTTGACCCCACTTTGCACAGACAAGATGGCATCTGAGCAAAAAGTGGTTATTTTATGAAATGATCCCTGTAACATGGATTTTACGTGTGCAAAATATGGGAAAGATAGGTCATGTATTCACCAAGATACAGGATGAAACATTTATGACCTTTGACCCTAATTTACATAGCCAAGATGGCGTCTGATCAAGTAGTTGTTATTTTATGAAATAATGTTCGTGACATGAACTAAACATGTGCAAAATATGGTGGTGATAGGGTATGTTTTTCTTGAGTTATTGCACATAAAGTTGCAAAAAGAAAGGAATATCTCAATACATCGAAGATAAACTTTAATTTCAACCAAGTTTTTTCACGTGATCCCGACAACGTATGAAAAAACAAAGGGCACACTTACGATAGCCCTACGTCTCAGCTACAACATATTAAAACCTTAGAGAAATTCACTAAAGCATAAGTGAGCTAGTGCTCGATAAAGATAGTCATGTCAATTTTCATTTCCATAAAAATTGCACTCCCATAGAGATTACACGTAAACTGGTCAAATTTGACAAGGTTACCTTCAATCCATTTTTTCGAGGTGATGTCGTCATCTAATGAAAATTGTGTATTTAATTTATGAAAGAGCATTTCATAAGCTACAACATATTGAAATTTGGGTGAAAATTGGCAAAGGATAAGTGAGATACGCTCGAGTAAACTTGAAATTTGATGACGTCATTTTGAAAATTTACTTTTTTTACTTTATTAAGAAATTTGATATCTTTTAATCATTTTTTCAGCATCGCCAACCCATGAAATGACATATACAACTCATCAGCTTTCAGAATATGTAAAGGAAATGGGGGGTCACCGTCCATCCTGACGAGTAAAATCGGATTTAAGATTTGCGGTTTTTTGGCATAGTTGCACTGTCTATCGCCATTGACGCGCGCGCGGAATTTCAACTTTGACGGGCCCGTATGACGTCATATTGAGTCGGATTGACTTGAAACTTGGTAGAAATATTCCTTCACATTTCAGACATCTGATCACAGTGAAAAAAATGGGAAATTTCTATTGCATATGAGCTGTGCGTGCGTATATGCGCGCGCGCGTACGCGTCCGTCCGATTTTTTCATTTTTTCAAAAAATGCTCTAAATGGTCTGAAACGTGTGCAAAAAAATTTTGGGCTTGATTGGAGCATACAAATATTTCAACGCGCGCGTACGCGCACGTTTTAAGAGAAAATATAAATTTTGACAATATGAATAGAATTCGCTTGACTTGAAATATATGTGACGTAAATTTCATTTAAAAATTCCATCCCATTAATGAGATATGATTGAGAATGTGTTTTCATATAATGACGTCATAGTGACGTCACGGTCAACTGATCACAATGATTTTACTTGATCTGTCGTCTTTGGGACACGATACATACATGGTATAAGTTTGAACTTGATAGGCATAGCACTTTCTGAGCTAACCTCTGCACAACTTTTGAGGAGAAATAAAGAAAGAAACAAAGAAAGAAGAATAAAGAATCAGTACAGATACAGAAGGTGATCCGAGAGGATACTCGGATCACCTAATAATAGGCATAGCCAGAGGGCAAAACATGTCTTCTAGAGGTTAGAGCAAGGGCACACTCCATCTCCACCTCCCTGGGTAAACAAAGAATGTGGTGGAAAATACATTTTGTACTTTAAAGGGAATGTAAACCCAAAGAACAATGTGGATTGAGTGAAAGCAGGAACATTAGTAGAACACATCAGTGAAAATTTGAGGAAAATCGGGCAATCGATGCAAAAGTTATGAATTTTTAAAGTTTTGGTGTTGGAACTGCTGGGTAAGGAGTCTACTAGAGGTTATGACGTATGAGTGGACTACAATATAAAGAAAATATAAAGGAAATTCAATAAAAATTCATTTTTCATGAAAATTACACATTCCATCAACTTGATACTGACATATGTTAGGGGTAGCACTTACTTCCCCTGCTTTCTGAAAGCGGTTAGTCAAGTTCTCTTTCATTTTGCTAGAAAAGTGAATTTTTGTGGAATTCCTTTCATATTTTCTTTATATTGTAGTCCACTCATACGTCATAACCTCTAGTAGTCTCCTCATCCAGCGGTTCCAACACCAAAACTTCAAAAATTCATAACTTTTGCATCGATTGTCCAATTTTCCTCAAACTTTCACTGATGTGTTCTACTAATGTTAATGCTTTTACTCAATGCACATTGCTCTTTGGGTTTGTGTTCCCTTTAAGTCACAAATTAATAGACATGAAGTGAGGAAATTTACACAAATTAGACAAGATTGAAGTGAGCAAATTTATATAAAGGATTTGAGATTCACGTTTTCCACAAAGAGAGTCATCATCCACATGTACAGTACATATTGAAAGAAAAATGGTGTGTTCTGTACATGAAACAAAACAATGAAATTTTTTTTTTTTTTACTGTTTTAATGTGTACATGCATACACATTGTATGTGTGTACTGTATAAAGACAATTGTACCAAAACATACATTTGTCATGTAGCCCTATTGCAAAAGTCAAAATACTGGCAAAGTCAAAGAAAAATTCTACCTGTCAAATATGGAAACTTTAAACATAGTGTTTAATTTTATTACGTGAGTTGAAATTCATTTGTTCATCATGTCTCACTACTATTAACCGGGGGGCCAAAACCTTAAAACAGAGGTCGAGTTGCACTCTCTCTACAAACTAAGTAGACCATGCTTATTTTCAAGTTTTTGTTGTAACAAACAACATTCCACTGGTCTACCTCAAAAAATTTGTTGCGAAAGCCTCCAAATCCAAGATGGCGTCCAAAATGGCCGCCATATTTACTGAATTTGTTATTTGAATGATAGAATTCGACAGAAACATCAGATTTCAACAAATGTGATGTCATATGAAAGAGAATAAAATTTTCTACAAGTTGATACCATTTTTGTGGGTTATTGTGATAACTGGATTGAGATTTTAAGGAAAAAACACTAATTTTTTGATATTTTTCCGAAAAAAGAAAAATCATGAAAATGCTTGATTCAGCATAAATCAGAAAATGACTGAAGGATTATCTTGAAACGTTTCAGGAATTTTGTTTGACATATAATTAATATTTGGAGAAAATAAGGGGTCAGTACCGCTTTTTGTTCAGGAGTAATAATGTCTCAAACTTGAAAACTCACTTTGTAAAAATGGGCACTTTAGTTGTGACAAGACCTTGTTGGTCATAAAAAAATCTCCGCGTGTCAAGACTACTACACGCACCACTAGCACTGGCGCGTGTAGCAGTGCCAGTGGTACGTGTAGTAGTCTTGGCAAACGCAGACTCTTGCTTTGACAAACAAGGGTTTGTGCCTGCAAACTAACTTTTCGTACCAAGTGGTAGCTTAGGTGACGCTGATCGCTATTATTTCAAAGTAGATTGTTCTGAAGCAGATGAGATGAAGCAAAAAACTACCTCTATTTTTTCAAATAGAGGTAGTAGCTTGAAACTTGGCTCCAATCTTGTTATAGATAGTTTAAAGGACAAGTTTTCCCTCGTAGACATGCGGGTTGAGTGAATGCAGCAATATTAGTAGAACACATCAGTGAGAGTTTGTTTGAGCAAAATCAGACAATCTGTTAAAAAATTATGAATTTTTGAAGTTTCTACTTAGTCATGGCTGGATGGAAAGACTACTATAGCTTGTGATGTCACATGAGTACAACGATATAAAGAAAGAATAAAGAAAATTCAACATATTTCCATTTTTCTCGCATAACAAAAGAACACACGACTTCTCTCTTTCAGAAGGCAGGGGGAATAATATTACCATTAACATACGTCAGTCGCAAGTCGAAGAAATGTGCACTTTATTTAAAAAGTAAAGTCAAACTTTCACTGATGTGTTCTATTAATATTGCTGCATTCTCTCAATCCTTATGTATATGAAGGTGGACTTGTCCTTTAAGGCAGAATTCAGATCAACCACAAAAAAAAAAAAAATCAAGATGACAGCCATCAAAGTTGACATAGTTTATTGCGCCAAATTAAATGTATTATCATGGTTTTCATAAAATTTTGTCTGTTGTGCTATCTATTTATAATTATGTTTTTACATATTTCAAACATTGTAATGCTATTTCAAACCGTCTTAGGTTTTTATGGAGACATTTTTAAGACCAGTGATATTCTACTCTCCAAAAAAGAGAAAAAAATCGAGTGGAAGTATTCACTTTCGAAGGAGTGAATAACAGAAAACAGTGAATTTAGAGTGAAATTGGAATGAATTTTTAGTGAAAATGTTCATTTTCACTCATTTTAGAGTGACCTCAGGGACCACTCGTCATTCTTCGAGTGATCCCTGAGGTCACTCTAAAATGAATGAAAATGAATATTTTCACTCTCGAGTGATTCTGATATCTACTATGGGAAAGCATGAAATGGCCTAAGTTCAGATCAATTGTGACACTATAACCAACATGAAATCAGCCTAAAAACAATGTAAGAAAAATCTAATAACAGTAAATACAGTTTCAGCATGCTTATTTGTAAATGTGAATATACAGCACGAAAAATACATTTGGACAGTTTTATTCGAAAAATATACTGAAAAATGATTTCGCACAAGACATTTAAAGGCAAATTTGAGAAATTGCCGCCATGTCGGATTTTCGGGGGGGGGATGGGATCAGAAGGGCTTTCAAGGACAAGGATCTACGGACATTATTACACATAGTACCATCATT
The DNA here is from genome assembly GCF_040938485.1 of Diadema antillarum. NCBI lineage: Eukaryota > Metazoa > Echinodermata > Echinoidea > Diadematoida > Diadematidae > Diadema > Diadema antillarum. The sequence continues at coordinate 11,214 of NW_027273113.1, forward strand.
ACTCACGTTTCTGCAACAGCAGAGTAGCATACAAGTAAAAAAAGCATATCTTTGAGACAGAAGCATTTCTTTTCATCAAAGATTGGGCCTTACCCAAAATGAATTCCACTTGAGTTCCACCCCCCCCCCCAAAAAAAGACCCTCAATATGGTTTACACTATACAATATCGTTCCGATGTATAGAAACATATAGACAGCAATATAAGATGATTAAAAGAATATATTAAATCATAAGTTGAGATTTAACTTTGACGCAACACACATAATGTATTGTTTACCATTGGGATATCACATTCGATTTATATGTGCAGGTTGGTTGTATCACAAAACATTCTACCATGTATAAAAATTAAAAATAAAGACTAAAACATACGAAGATATCACAATTTCTTTACAAGAAACCATTAACCATGATAACTGTTGACAGCTAAGTATAAAAAACCCCGTTCTTATCAGATCTATTTAGTATATCTAATAATATTTGCAATGATTATACTGATTTAAGTTTGTACATTAGTTGTTCTATCCCTAACTCACAGTTTAGAACTAGTTTGAGGAATTAACTAAAGGTGGGTTTTGGTTTTACGTGCACTTATGGTAAATAATGCCTTGAACGACAACCTCAATCAATTACTGCCATCTTGAATTTTATGCGGATACTATTTTTGTCGCTAAATATGACACATTGGCAAAATTTTTGCCAAATTCCAAGCTCCTATCTCTTTTTGGAAAATACTTTTTGTTCAATGTTCAATCTTATCTGCCTCAGAACAATCTACCATGAAATGCTACAGTAATAGCGACCAGTGTCATCTACCTGTCCACTTGGCATGAAAAGATAGCTTGCAGGCACTTGTAAGTCAATAGACCATTACAGTATTACAATAGTGACCATGTATACATGTGACCATGTAAACACATTGTATGCAAAATTTATAATGCATAGATATATCTTTTTTCAAGTTTTAGATATTAACTTGTCAACAGTGTATGATATTGCTTGTAATTCCATGAATATGAATTATGTCTCCTCTCAGTAGATCTCAATCACAATCGCAGGTTTCAAAATAATTATTCGGCTCTTCTTTGATAAATACTAAATCATGCATTTTAACATTTCATTCTTTCTTCAAAACAATCTAAAAATATGAATTTCCTCCCCCTCCCCCCATTTATCACAATACACAGCTAAAGTGGTATCAACTTTTAGGAAGTTTTTATACTCTCCTTCACATGACATCAAAGTTTCTGCAATCCGATGTATCTATCAATAAAAATGTTAAATTCAATAAAAATGGCGACCCTATTGGACCGTATCTGTACTTTGGAGGTTTTTGTAACAAATCTACTGAGGTGTACTTACGAAACATTGCTTAGTACGCTTAGTAACTTTATGCATGGTCTTATTTATAGAGAGAGTGGAACTCGAAAAGTAAGCACAAACTTGGATTTGACCCTCTGTGACATTCTTTGGAAACAGATGCGTGTAAAAACATATTATGTAAAATGAGATTTCAAGTTTGAGACATTACAACTCCTGAACCAAATTCAATACTGACCTCTAATTTTCTCCAAATATTGATTATATGGGAAAGATGTTAATTTCTACATAGTTTTCGTAAACATTTTTAGTTTAATTTTTTTTTTTACTTTTTAGAGAAATATTTACGGTGTATTCTAAACAATGTCTCCATAAAAACCATATAAGCAAACCATATAAGCAAAACAGACAAAATTATATCAACATCGAAATTATACATTTACTCTGGCGAAACACACTATGTCAGCTTTGATGGCCTGCAATCTTGATTTTTTTTTTGAGTGATTGATCCAAATTTTGTTAGAAACTTTCTAAAGCCAGGTTGTATCAAGCTTCTACCTCTATTTGAAAGATATTTTTGCTTCATCTCATCTGCTACAGAACAATCCACTTTGAAATAATAGCGATCAGCGTCACCTAAGCTACCACTTGGTATGAAAAGTTAGTTTGCAGGCACAAACCCGTGTTTGTCAAAGCAAGAGTCTGCGTTTGCTAAGACTACTACACGAACCACTGGCACTGCTACACGCACCAGTGCCAGTGGTGCGTGTAGTAGTCTTAATGTGCGCAGACTTTTTTTATGACCAGCAATGTCTTGTCACAACTAAAGTGCCCATTTTTGCAACGTGAGTTTTCAAGTTTGAGACATTATTACTCCTGAACAAAAAGCGGTACTGACCCCTAATTTTCTCCAAATATTAATTATATGTCAAACAAAATTCCTGAAACGTTTCAAGATAATCCTTCAGTCATTTTCTGATTTATGCTGAATCAAGCATTTTCATGATTTTCCTTTTTTCGGAAAAATATCAAAAAATTAGTGTTTTTTCCTTAAAATCTCAATCCAGTTATCACAATAACCCACAAAAATGGTATCAACTTGTAGAAAATTTTATTCTCTTTCATATGACATCACATTTGTTGAAATCTGATGTTTCTGTCGAATTCTATCATTCAAATAACAAATTCAGTAAATATGGCGGCCATTTTGGACGCCATCTTGGATTTGGAGGCTTTCGCAACAAATTTTTTGAGGTAGACCAGTGGAATGTTGTTTGTTACAATAAAATCTTAAAAATAAGCATGGTCTACTTAGTTTGTAGAGAGAGTGCAACTCACTCGTTAAATAAGCGAGTTTTTGGGGTTTGGCCCTCCGGTTATATACCTCTTCTCAATCAATGCCCCTTAAGGCCACCGCACACTACACGATCAGACTGGTCTTAAAGTCTTAAGCCAAGCTGGGTCTTAAGACCAGTCGTACGACCGGACACCGCACACTATACGACCCGACTGTAAAGCGCGCGCAGTGCGCACTGCGTGCGCTTGTATTTTACTGCATTGTGAATGGCTGAAAGCTCACGACTGGTCGTAGAGATTCAACATGTCAAATCTCTACGACTGGTGCTAAGACCCAGTCGTACGACTAGAAAATGGCAAGACTGTGACGTCACACTTCTAGTCTGAAGGTCTTAAGACCGGTGAATCGGGGCAAAATCGTGTAGTGTGCGGCGGGCTTTACCTTGACATGATTAGCACCAACTCCTACTTGTACTGGATCATAATATCTATGCAACCAAGGCACAATACACATATTTCCTGTATACCCTAACTACATGTACATGTAGTTGTTTGTTTTGCTTTGTATCAAATTGATTAAAATCAATTATGACATACTTTCATGCTCACACAAATCGCTGACAAATTTCATAAAAAATAAATACAAAAATTCAGAAAGCAATTAAATTTGGAGTTGGAGTCTCCCATTTGCTAGGGGTTTCAGGCAGGAGACAGACCCCGCGTTCACATTGGTCTCCGCGATGCGGGGAAAGTCCCGAGCTATGGGACTTTCTCCTCGAAAACCATAATGTGAACGCTCGCTGAGACTTGAGCTTGTCCCCTCGTCCCTGCCAAGCAAGTCGGTACGGGGACAAAATTTGGAGGGGAGAGTGACCTTGGGGCGAAATTGATAGCGTCCAGCTGTGGTCATCAAATGTGCCATGCACTATGTCTGGTTTCATGTGGCAGAGCTTGTTCCAAGCCCAAAAATGCCCCCACAGCTCAGGGACAGATGAGATACCAGTGTGAACGGTCAGTCGTAAAAAAGATAAGATCTCTCGTGGCTGTCCCCGCGTCACGGGGAACAAGTGAACGCGGGGAGAAGGTGCCTGGGGTTGGAGTCTCTGACCTAGTTAGGTTTAATAGTGCAAAATTTTCAAGGTGTGGAAAGTTTTGCGCATTTGTGCATTTCATATAACCAGAAACTAGCCGAAATTAAAAGCACAAAAAAAAAAATCCTATATGTACTGTAACTAATTAATGTCTTGAATCCGCAAAATCAAAATATGTAAAATTTATCTTACCCTTCCAAGTCCCCCCCCCCAAAAAAAAAAAAAAAATCAAACACAAAAATATTCACATTTACACAAGATCAAAAGTAAAACTTACTTTATTAGATGTACAATCCAGCAGCTCCTGCAGGCTATGTGCTTGCATGGACCAGAGCAAGGCACCCGGCACACTCCCTTGCATAGATGACACTTGTAATCCACTTTGCTAAGTGCCATGGTAGACGTCCTGAAAGAAAAAAGAAACAAACATGGGAAAATTTCCATCATCAGTGGCAATCAGGAAACCCATCACAATTTTCTTTTAATGAGAGTGTCCCTTGAGAGCAAGGCCCATGATACTTAAGAGGAATTATGTCCAGTACATAATAGACAAGTTTTGAAATTGTGAAATTTTGCGAATTTCTGCAGAACATAATTGATGATAAATTGCAGAATGTGCAATGAAACATTGAACATGCCATTTGCATAATGTACTTCATCAGCATGATATTTTCCCACAATTGGTGACAACAGTTACTTTCTCAAGCAGCTATTAAAATTCACCATTGAGAACCACTGAATGAACAAGAAATAAGCTTCACCCCTATTTAGAAAGATCAATTAGATTTCCACATTAGACATGTGTGTGCCTGGGGGGTGTCCTCACTCATAATAGTTTCGCTCTGTGTGGACACATTTTTTGTAATTCATGCCAGACAGATGACAGTATTGAGTAAGCACATTATACACTTTATCTCTAGCAAAGACTTTTGGAGGTTATGCCATAATAAACAAGCATCACACAATGAAATTTCAAAAACCTTGCATTCACTATATCAAATGACATACCAAATGTACAAAGTACATGACTGATATCATATGATCAGTTACATTGTATACGCAAGGGAGCTGAAGAGATTTTTTTTTTTTTTCAAAACTCTTAGCCCTCCATGGACTATTTTATTATCTCCAGATCAACATAACACAAACTCAAAATATTCAACCATAATCTTTTTTTCCCATAACATTTCTCTCATAAACATTTACAAAAACAAATGTTGGAGTAACTGCCACTTTAAACCGAACTTGTTGAGAATACCTGACACAAAGTAAGCATTATTTCTCTCATCTGCATAATATTCAGTAATTTTTTTTTCTTCATAGAGTTAAACCCATGGACTTTGTTTTTTAACTTTTGTACATCACATTTGTTGCTTAATGCAAATCACAACACATAGAGCATCATTTCTCTTTTCTTTAAAACTAAAAATTATATTTTCCAGACTAAATCTTATCTGTGCTCTAGATACTTCAAATTTATATCCAGTTTTCAGTTTCATTCCAGATTGACTCATATTCACATTCATAAAAGAAATTTACAATATCTTCCAACTCTTCTTTACAAAACAAACATTAATTACTACTGACTTTTTTCATCTTATAAATACAGTTGCTTATTTAAGAATAAAATCCTATTTAGAAGAGTATTTTATACTGAAAATATCTCAATGTCCCAATGTCCAGTCAATATTTCCAGACATACATGTACATGTATATTTATGTTGTTTATTCAAACTAGAAACAAGTTACTGTATCTGTTCAGGAAACATTACACCCTAACAACATGCAAGCTGTGAGACGAGAAATAACTACACCTCCCTGGTAACAGTACGCAGAACAGTACAGTGTAGACTGTACAGTATGTACAGCGTATGCTGAGTACGCATGTATGATGTATTGTATGGGATACTACAACATGCAAGATGCGTCAGCACTGTGAACGCAGGGCAGGTGTGTGACAATGTGGATAACGCGGGCTTAATCTCCTAGCAATTTGAGACTTCGGGTAAACCGCGATTGTGTTTCTACATAAAATCTTCCCTCACATCTACACGCATTACCACCTCAAAAGGTGGACGACGGACCACCTCGCATCACCGCGTATCGGCCACTACCTCACGTGCTCTACTGAGGTAAATTTGAGGTGTTACCGCGCATCGCCATGTGCACATCACCACGTATCACTGCGAATCATCTCGCATCGCCTCAAAATTTCATCACTCTGTAGAAACAGGCTCATTAACCCGTTGAAGAAGAGTCCCGAGTATGCTCGGGCAGACCTGTGTCTTTGGGAAATGAGTGTTGAAGCAAAAGCAACCCCGTCCAGTATACCATTCTATGGTCTACAGCTGTACGTACATTCAGACGCACATGGACATGATGGAATGCCTGACCACCATCTGACCCCATTTCATACATTGTTTCATTAGTTTTAGTGTTCAGACATACCTGTAGCTACACCATTATGGTATTTTTCCCCTTTTCTTTTGCATTTTAACACCCTGTTTAAATATCTGATCATATCTGAATTCACAGTGCATGCAGATATTATGATGGGTTTCACAGACACATGTGCCCAAATACTTTTCTATCAAAAGAAGTACCCGTACACACTAAAAAAATAAGAACAGCACAGACACATTCGCCATGTCTTCGTAAAATTTCGCAGCAGATCCGTAGTGAAATGGAAGAACTATACACAGGAAACAAATACTAAGTACTACAGTAGTCACATGACATGGCCCCTTTCAAGGTACTCCTCCTCCCACCCCCCACCCCCACCCCCAAAAAAATAATGAATAAATTAAAACAAAAAAAAAAAGGTTCCTGTCTGTTTCACCCAAAGGGATGGTACAGTTTCAGTTGAGATAGCGCTTCATGTTTCTAAGCATATTTCGATGATTTCTTCTTTTTTTTTTTTAGAAAATGAGAAATCTCATTAATATGAAATATGAAATAAATTCCATAAAAGTAGAAGCCAAAGTTTATTTGATGAAAATTGATTTCAGAATGGCTGAGATATCCAAAACAAAGGGACCGGAATGAAAGGTGGGACCCACCTTTCACTGGGATTGCTTTGCTTCTAGTTGTCTCAGCCATCCCAAAATTGATTTTCATCAAATAAACTTTGACTTCCTCTTGAAATTGTATGAATACATGTACTCTTTAACATTTCATACAAATGGTTTCTGTTTCTAAAATGTCTTGCGAAAAAATCAAAACCTAAATCCTATCCTCAACCGATACTTGTATCTATACTATTGCTTTGAAAGCATGTTTCTGATCAAATATAGGCCGTTCACCCAGTAAGCGAATTCCCCTGCCAACTTATCACACCATAAATACACTGTAAATATCAATACAGAAAATTGTTTTGCCTAATCTGTGGCTCATCAAACATAATCAAAGTACAAGTAGCACACATTTGTGTGTTTTACTGGGGAAGGAAATGACCTTTCAGCTAATCATTCTGACTATGCACCATGAATCGATCAATCACAATTTGCGTGATTTAAAGAAGGGTAAGTCAGGAGTTCATTGACATGACTCACCCAATAACTAGCACAAAACATCTTTCTGAACATGTCACTAGCAGTCAGTAACACATTTCTTTTGGTTGCCTACACTAAAAGGGTTAATGTAAAGATGGAATATAAATCCAATCACCGACAGTTTGGATTTCCCTTTACAAAGTATTAAAGCGCACCTGAGGTGCTACAGGTGCTTGCCGATTGCCTGGGGCAGGTAAAATCAAAGTCAGACAAGTGTTTTGGAGCAACAAGAAAACAAAAATGCTTGCCCACATTGGGCAAGCAAAAGTTATTATGCTACCTTTTCTCATTTTTTCCCCACTACAAACCCATAAAATCAACCATGTAGGGAGGCCCAAAAGATAATGACTGATGAGTCTATGCAAAACAATCACCAGCTTTCCAACACTTTGGCCCGAATTCACGAAGGTGGTGCAAATGAAACCATGGTTTAAACCATGGACAAAAACCATGGAGCGCCAAGTGTCGCATGGAATATTTTGTTTCGAAATCGGTCATTTCGACGATGAAATGATTATTTTGTAACGAAATGACATTTTGTAACTAACTGAATATTTCATCCACGAAATTATAATTTCGTCAACGAAACGGTCATTTTGTTGACAAAATGACCAATTTCGTAACGAAATATTCCGTGCGACACTTGGTGCTCCATGGTTTCATTTGCACCACCTTCGTGAATTCGGGCCTTTACAAGTATGTTAAGAAGTCCTAATGCAATACTAGTACAACACCAACACTCGATCAAACCAAGTTTGGTGATCCCATGTGTTTGATTGGATGTGTGATGTAAATTCAAATTACGATGTATTGTGTTTTACGCCCATTGTGCACTTGACCGACAAGTGATTTTCTATACTTACATACACTGTTAGAATAGATCTGCCCCATAGCACTTCTCTCTTTCAATCTAGACACTCCCTCTACATCACTCTGTTCTTGTAATGTAATACTGGCCTCCTCATACAATCTTGTAATTCTCAAAACAAAAACAAAAAACATGTGGGGTGACAGGTCTTTTGTTCACGCTGGATCCACTCTCTGGAACAAGCTTCGCACATCTGTACAAAATGTACTTATCACCTACAAACTAGACATCACTGAAAACACCTTCATTTCGCATATTAGTCGATGGTTCAATTCCTGAATTCTTTCTTTCTTTCCTCTATCTCTTTCTCTCTTTCATGCTATGTGTGAAATTTTTCATGCCCTTTGTACTGAGCACTCAGACTAAGTGGGCAAAGAGCAGACCCTCTAATAGGGCCTACTGTATTATCATGTACATGCACAGTAATTTTCTCTTTTTGTGGGTTACTTTTTAAGGCAAATAAAATCCATGTTCAGGCATTTGTGCTGCAAGAATATGAAAATCTACTTGCCCAACCAGGCAAGTGGTAAAAATAAAGTTACAGTGTATGCAGCACTCTAGCAGTTTACAGAATGTGCACAACTGGGGGGGGGGGGGGGGGGGGGGGGGGGGGACACAAAGCACAGGGACCCAAACAACATGTCAATGCTATATTCCAAAGTACACATACCATTACACGACAGTCCAGATGTCAAATGTAATTGGTTCAAAGACAATAGTGTGAGAATCCACTGTGATTTCCAATATTACATGTACTTAACTACATACTGTACGATTTTCAAAGCAAATATATTGGCTTGTTTACACTCAATCACACCGAGAGTAGGGCCTACTCATGGCTAATGGTGTTCTGCAAACACGTACATGTACAGAATCGTAATTGTATCTTTAGAGTGTTAAATATGGGTGATTTTACTCATTGGTTAACAACCAACAACCCATACAAAAGATGCATACACTTGTACATCCTGTACGTGATGTACAACCCTGGTGTTACAAAAAACATTTTCCACCTTTCTTGTGGTGTAGGGGTCAAATGAGACATGCACTAACTGTTAACCATGAACTCCCGTAGGCTGCGTTCACATAGAAGTTAATGTGTATTCGGTGCTCGTTTTCGAGGGCACGCGAATAGCTTGAATCGAACGATAGGATTTCCTCATACCGGTTCACATCTCCACAATAAGAGGGCACTATTTGAAAATACCGAATAGTTGCGAATAGTATAGCATAGTGGGAATCACGCTTGTTCGATTTTCAAGCAGGGTGTACCATCTTTCGTTTATGAATTATATGATGAAAATTTTGGTCTGGATTTGCCCTCTAGCAAAAATAGGCATGTAGACTGACATTCTGATGCAGTTTAGAAATTGTTAATAAGATTGCTGGGATGATTGTGTAGGAGGAAGAAATCCTCACCGCATGGGATAGGGAGTTGATGGTGCGGGTGATGGTGTACTGGGTCGACTTGACGGCGCATAGCGAATAGCTAATAACGAATAGCGAATACCGTATACTTCTATGTGAACACAGCCTTAGAGATCAAAAATTATATTCAGATAACACTGACATTAATACCAACATTGATACAAGAAACAGCTGAATAATGTACAATTTTGTTGGAGGTAATAAAATGAGAGCATTTTGAAGATATTAAATTTCTTTCAATTCAAGATTAATTTTTGAATCAGGGTTCAGATTTTGCTCTACGCTTGTATTTCAACCCTCTGTACAAAACTTTAAACTTTACACAGGGGTCAAACATGGGAACGTGTGGTTACCACCCAGACGATGGTCCTGAACAATGGCCATGGTTTGGATGCTCTATTCAAGAGAAATTCCACAATATTCATCCTAAAATGTAGTGCACATTACATGCAAGCACATGAAACATAACCTACTTTGAAATACATTTTTTTTCTTTTTTCTTTTTCTTTTTTTTTTTATGTGCATGCATTTTACCCATTACCATGAATTCAGACTACCAGGGCCCAGGGGAACCCACCATGAATAAAGCATCCTGTACCTTGGGGCAAGAGACCAGAAGCCTAGTCAGCTAGTGAGCTCTCAAAAGATGGTATTCATGGTACTATTCATTCTGCTGTTCAGGATCATTGTAAAAGCACACACTCATCAGGACACATCATTGTTGGCTGAAAGTTACCAAGGGTACATTTTGTACAGAGGGTTCATTTTTGATAATTATCTGGAACTTAACTTTACAATTAATTATGGATTTAATGAAACTGTTTTGTGCTTTCATGCAAATCACCTTCCATTACTAAATTGTACATTATTCAGCCATACGCTGTAGCTCATATCAATGACAGTATTACTTGTATCTAATAGGTCCTATACAATGTACTTTTCAAACTATGAACTCTTTATGTGCCACATTCACACGTCCAACCATGGACCTAATACACATGGACATTCATCGTATTGTTAATTAATTCATGCACCCGTACATCTCAAAAGCGCCACAAAAACATTTTTAGCATGCTTCACTACTTTGATCCCATGATCGTCACCGCCAGCAAGCCGGAAGAACAAGACAGAGATTCAAGAAATCTACATTGTAAAACTATATGCACAGAAGAAAACTAGAAAAGCACTCCGAGAGCACAGACCTCCGCCAAGCATGCAGCCCATTTCAACCCGCACTGATCTTGTTTGAGATCAGTGATTTCCACCCAAAGCCGCCTGATTTCCCAATATAGAAGCCTTTGTTACGTCATAAACCTAGCTCAGCTGCACAGCGTGCCTCGCCCTAGCAGAAACTAGAGCACGCGCTTTAGTGCGCGCATGCAAACCTCAAATACGCGCAGCCTGAACTCCCTAGTTCATTGACCCTACTTGCCAAAATATCAAATATCCTTCATAAATTCCCCAAAAATTCTCGGATCACTACCAAAAGTTAATAGTTTGGTACTTGTGTCATTCTCAACCTTTCCTGCAAGTTTCATTACAATCCGTTCACTACTTTTTGAGTTATTTTGCACACGGACAAACGAACGAACCAACTAACAAACAAACCAACGGTAACGAAAACATAACCTCCCCCCTTGGCGGAGGTAATAACTCACAAAAATCAAGTAAAGTGAATGTGCAGTTGTGGTGTATGTTAGGAAATCATACCTCAAACAATTGTGCTTGGGAGAAGTAGGCAGATTTTAAAAGAAAACTAACATTTTGGCAGAATGATCGTCATTTGTGATCTCAATATTTCACTTTTCTCCAGCTTATTCCAGAGCAAAAAGGGACGGTGATGGTAGAGAACAGATATCTTGCCATTTAGGCAAGGTCTTATGCGTGGGCGAAAGTGTGCGAATCAGCAATTACCCATCTTTTGACACAAAATGTGTAATGATCTCAGGTTTGCTGTTCCTCATCATCTGTATTCATTCAAAGACATTTCCATCTGAAAAAGGCACATCAGCAAAACGAGACTGAAATGAGGGAAACGATTCTTTTGTTAGTGACGATATATGATCAGAAACAATTGTTATTGTCAAGACACATGAATGTACTCATTAAGATGGACATATATCTATAATCAGGTGTCGGTGACGTTCATTACATCAAAGAAAGACTGCCCTGAATAGTCCATGTTGTATTACAGCTGTACGTCCATGGTCCAACTCAGTCGACAGTGTGCCAACTTCGCATACAGTATGCTCAAACGCACAAACACGCCCAAACTGATTGATAAATCGCCAAATCCTGCAATACAATAAAAGTGTTTAGTGTGCATACTGTTCCTCTTGCATAAAGTTTGCTTTTTTTGGGGGGGGGGGTTATCGACTACCATGCGGTGTTCCTTTTTGAATTGCATGTAAATTCTGAGCTTCTGTCACTGTTTTGTCGCGATCGCTTTAACAGTAAGATAGCTACCGATCATTTGAATGAAAAACAATCATAGATTTGTCATACAATTTACATCAAAGCAAAGCTTGGCATTTTTTCTAAACTTTGCTCACTCTATGTCCAGCATAACAGAAATCTATAGAAGTTATAGTCTAGATTTGTAAACATATCAGGGGTCGCACTCAACTTTTTTTTTAACTAGCCAGGCGGACTACTTAGAATCAATTTTGACACTGAAGCAATATTTTAGCTAGCCAGACGGACTAGTAACTTCAGAATTTTATGATTTCTAGCTAGTCCGATGTGATTTTGGGTGGCCAATGGCCAGCGGACCTTCGCCAATTTCAAACTCTGCATGTTTTTTTTTTCTCAAAGTTTACTACTTTGGTGTCTCAGAGTACTGTGGCACATAGGGGGCAGGCACCATGGCACATAAAGAATAAGGATCAAGAGTGGGAAATGTTTTTTTTTGTAACACCTACATTGTAGTATGTGGCATGCTGACTTGAGACTTCCATAATATGCTTTAAATATTTAGAATGGCATTACCGGTACACGTACAATCCTGAGCAGATGGCATCTGTCTCACACGGTTGGCTTTTTATCTACAGAGACATCTACCATCAGTCTACTCTTCTCCCACTACCCAGATAATACACATAACCGTGGAGGATTTTACCCAGGTTTTGCAAGCTAATCAAAGCTCTACTACAGTCTTGAACACTTTACTTGGACCTGGTACAATTCCATATCATGCTCAAGCTCATTTGAATCTGAGAGTAACAACTCAGCCCTGTCCCTGCACCGAAGTTGCGCTTCGCACGGCGTATGGTCTGGCTGCAAGACTCCAAAGTTGGAGTTCCAACCGGCTGTAATTATTCAAACAGTTGTCAGATTTCTATCGATGTACAAAAGAATTTCACAGGTACATTAATGTGTGCCTTTGATTTGATGATCGATGTTCGACACTACCGTCTTGCTGAGCAATCTGAAGATTTATTTTGAACGTAAACATTAATATTGGCCATATTTTGCTTCATACTACATAGTTATCTACATATATTTAGACTCTAAATGAAATGAAAATTTACCTAGACCTCTAATGATAGAGCATGTAAAGCAAAAGTCAATCCCATGCAGAAATTTGTGCAAAAGTGTTAATCAGAGTAGTATCACAAGCCTGAAATATTTTTGAGCGTGGTATTGAACATCTAGAAAAGGAAATAAGACGGTTGTGACTATTCTCTTGAATTTCCTTGGGCTACCATTTGTATAAACGCACAAAGCCCTGCCCTGCGCTGCCTGCCCCGTTGCCAGAACACGACCGTCTGTGGCTTGTCGGGCGCGGGCTACCCTGCCGCTGCGACATAGCATCACATCAGTACCGGTGCCCGGTCCCATGCCGCCGGCGGCGGTGCTCGGTGTAGCACGGGTTATGGCTTGTGAAATCGATTGCAGCATGCAGTAACGTAACCGCTCTCCGTGCCGCATGCCGTCTGTTGAACGCTACAGTCACTGGAATGCAGGAGAAATGAATAGGGACTAGCTCTAAACTAGAAGATTTTCTAGTAGTACTACAGTGTACTAGATCTAGATCTAGTGTTTCATAGATCTTATTAGTATTCTACGAGTACGACGTCAGTTCAGAAATCTAACCTCCGATAATACGAACTGGATAAGACGCACCAACTTGAGCGAAGAAATGCAGAACAGGGTCCCAAAGAGAGGTTGAAAAAATATTGTTGCCAACCGCGACAAACATCAATCAGAACTAGTATCAGTGTCAGAACAGGGAGGTGCACCTCCCTGGTCAGAAGAAGACAATTTAGATCCAGGTCTCATCTGATTGTGAAGCAGTTGAGTTGGTGTCGTCAATGCGCTGGTCAGTTTACTAATACAATGTTGCGTTGAATAGGTAGAGCGGAGATGAGTACGATCAGGGAGGTGACACCTCCCTGGTACGATCGACTACGAGTTTGTTTGAGCGCTATTATGCAGGCGTAAGCGATCTGATCAGTACAGCAATCACGGCGATTACATTACGAAATGCGTCTGACTGCTGCGCAGCTGGTGGTGGTACTGTGCAGTCAGTTCACGTTCGACGCGACGTGCTTATGTTACGGCGGGCGCATGGTCTCGCAGGCAGGCATCGCACCGGGTGATCTCAACGTGTAGCTCTAGCTACCGCGGGGTACCGCACTGTTTATTTACTTCTGTAGCTGCTGACACGCGTGCGGCGCAGCATGTACACGTACTTCGTATCCCACGGCCACATGTACATACATCATCGCCTCGCTCCCCCACGTGCACCACGCATGCGCGCAGTACGAGTATTGACCGATTCGGGTTCGTTGAGGGCAGCAGACATTTTACGGCACAGGGCGCAGCCCAAAGAGATTATACCACAAGAGGGCGTAGTCCAGTGGGGAGGCAGCCGCGCGAGGGAGCTGCCATTTCGCGTTGTGGGAGCCGCCATTGCGCGGATCCAATATTTGGCGCAGTGACCTTGCGTTGTTTTATTGTGACGTCACAATGGTCATGTTTAAGCGTCATAATGGTGCTGATGTTGTTTGATTTTATGGCGTGAGTGGGAATGTAAGCGAAACAAACGTCATAATGCTCAAGTACTGTCTAGTCTACACCCAAGTTCCCACTGTTTAGTTTGCGAACAACAAAAAGGTCTGGACTCTAACAAATGATTCAAGTGATATGATATCATCGTAGAAACTAATATTTAAACAATTAACCACATTGTGATTCTGAAAATGAAAATGTGTAATGAAGAATATCATATCATTCCAGATATGATATGAGAAGATATGACTTGAACGTAGACTTAGATCCAGTGCCAGGAGCTGAGTGTGCGCTCCCTCTTCAATTTTGGACGCACTATTTGTACGCACGCGTATGGCGACTACTTACTCTATATGTATAATCTCTTTGGCGCAGCCATGGTGTGTATCAGCCGACCCCCCCCCTGCTCTCCCCCACCCCGGGGCAACATGTTTATCACGCACTTGTAACAAAGGTTCGCGCACTAAGCAAGCATTCGCGCACTCAGTACGAGACGCCCATTGGCTGAAGCAGTTTTTCATTCTGCGCGCGTGCTAATGTAGGGAGAGGGGTGGGGGAGTGTGGAGGGGGGGTCGGATGTTACACCCAGTATGGCTGCGCGCATGCCAAAAATACACATAGCGCGTCACAGAATCGGTCAATAGTGTAGGAAGTGTGGAGACCTCGGACCATTGGTTGGTTTCTGAGTGTGGGCGTGTCCGTAGGATTGTCCTTTACGACGAGATGACACTGGTGGCCGTGCACTCCTGGGAAATTCCAGCAATTACCTACCCTCAGAGGGCACCCCGACTAAATAGTAGTGGTAGGCCTATAAAGGTTAATATTAGGGTTAGGGTTAGGTTTAGAGTTAGGAGTTTGGATGAGGGTTAGGATTAGGATTAGGGCCAGAGGAAGAGTTCGGGGTAATCGCACAGGGAGTAATTGCCCTATACCCGGAAATTCCACCTCCCAGTTGGCATGGATTTGTGAAATTTGTGGCGCGTGAAATTTGTGAACACATGCATCTACGGCAGTTACTATAATAGCAAAGATCCTACCAAGGAGGTTTTATACATGGAGTTCCAACTGGCTGTAATTATTCAAACAGTTGTCAGATTTCTATTGATGTACAAAATAATTTCACAGGTGCACCTGTGCCTTCGATGATCGATGTTCCAAGCCGCCGTCTTGCTGAGCAATCTGAAGAATCATTTTGAACGTTAATGTTGGCCATATTTTGCTTCATTTATTCATTAAATGAAATGAAATTTCACTTGATAACAAGGCATGTAAAAAAAAGTCAATTCCGTTCAGAAATTTGCGCAAAAGTGTAAATGAGAGCTGTATTATGTGAAAATGTTTCTGTACCATCCTGGAAAGCTGGTTTTATCACTTTTCGACTTAATTTCCCCAAATGAAACTAACATGTAATAATCTTCAAGTATAATTCTTTATTGATAAATATATCAGATTAGTGCCCGCGTATGCCCAATCTAATTTTCATCTTCATTTCAGCATGTTTTCCTCAATTTCTGTTCGCACATCCTCGTGTCTGTATATAACCCTAGCTTTTATAAGAAGGGATAGCGAAAAGTTTACCATCACAAAGACATTATCTTCCTTTGAAAGTGGCTGGTGATTATGCAATGAGACACGAGTCAATCTTCGTATCTGCGCGGCAGATCCAGTTTGGCACATGCTTCAAATATTTTTGAGCGGCGGCTTCAAACATAGATCAAAGGGAATAACTCTGTTAATTGTTACTCCATCTCTTCAACCTCCTTGGTCCTACAATACGTAGGGTCTTTGCTAGTACTAGTAAATGTAGTCTCCTCCATACTTAGACTAGGGAGGTGGAAGATTATACATGTGGGCCCGGGGGCACAAGTGCAACAGTTTGAGTTAACAACATTAGTCGACACATCCAACTAATTACTGCGCGTGTTGTATCAAATACCAGTTTTAGTTTAACTTTTATGGAAAAGGTAACACAGTTGATTAGGAAAAAATGGAAATTGAAGTTGGTGGGAGGAGTTATCGAGCACTGTCAACCAGTACTTGGTGATTCCATGATCAGATGTCAACACTTATTTCACAGTTCAGGAAAACACTGCCCCAAAATCTGAAATTTGATAGTGCAGAGCTTTTATTTGGCCATTTGAAAGTGAAACGGCTTCAATTATTCAAAGACAAAGTGACATTGTTCCCCTCAATAATCACATTGGATATTACGAATCTGTAGGGAGAATTCAGTCGCCGTCGTGGTCGCGCGGAGTGATACCATTCGTCACAATTACACATATAGTGGAAGCTATGGGACTGAAAGTTTTATTTTTCCATCAAACAGGCGTGGTGATGCATTTTTGTGCAGTCTCTAATTGACTTGCACTCTAATCCTACAGCTATTAAAAAAGAAATAGAGATAAATCCTCCCTCGATCCTGAAGCTATTTAACTCTGCACGCCACAAATTCTTGTTGACAGGAGTGAAATTTGTGCAAATTTGAGTCATTGGCACAGAAAGGGTTAAAAATGAATCCCCTTATAACATGAAAATAAAAGGTAGCCTTGTATCTGTCGTACTTAATTATTCTTCTGTTGTAATGATCTATAACCGTAGTGGTTTGCAAGTGCTAAAACCACAAGACCCGAGACCACGAGATATCGCGCTTACCAGAGTATAAGTTTACCTTCAATGCATTCTTGCAAATGGAAACTTGGGGGGGGGGGGGGGTGGCAGGAGAGCTGGGGGCATGGTGTCCATTTGCATATTCCATCACACTGGTAAAAATACCTGCTAAGTACACTGCGTGTACTTTATAGAAAGTTGGATTTCACCTGTTTTTTGTTTGTTTTTGTTTTTGTTTTGTTTTTGTTTTTGTTTTGTTTGTTTGTTTGTTGTTGTTGTTGTTTTTTTGTTTTGTTTTGTTTTTGTTTGTTTGTTGTTTTTTTTTTGGGGGGGGGGGGCTTCAAGCTCTATCACTTCTGATGTTGGAGAAGAATATTTTTGAATACTCCTTAATTCAGGAGGTGGAGGGAAAACATGGTGCCCATTCAAACACTTTGGCACGAATTCACGAAGGTGGTATATGCTTTTACCATCGGGGTTTAAACCATGGACAAAGATTATACCATCCAATTTCGTGAATTCATGGGCAGGCCTTTGAGATCCTATTCCCATATATAGGAATGCTATACTTGCCAAGTTTGTTGAAAATCCATTATGTTGTTTTCAGCAAGAAGAAGAATTAATAATGTACAATTTAGGTCTGCATTTGGATCCCCCGCCCGACTCCAAGGGAGGGGGGGGGGGGGGCAGCCCTGGATCTGCAATGCACAAACTTGAAACTACTTGCATGCAGTCATCAAAACTCATGGCATCTATTTTGCTTTGTCATTTTGGTTCTACAGAAGATTTAAAATATTCTTTAATGTTAAAGAGGGATTGAGCTCCCTATGGGCCCTAAGGGGATCATGGTGCCCAGTCGAACAAATTCAGATCTTAACCCCGTGGCATGATACCTGTCATTAGGTGAATATTCATCAAGGTGTTTTAAAAAATATGAACATAGTACAATTGAGTCTTCATTTTTGTACCCATCCCACTTCACTCCCCTGGGTCACAAGGGGTGATGGGAGAGCTACCATGATTCTGCCATGAACAAACACGAAACAACAGTCATCAATATACTGACTCACTGTCAGATTGTATTACTTCACTCAATCACTTCTGGTTCTAGATTCCTTATGGGGATTGGGCTCCCTGGGGGGTCACCAAGGAGAGGTGTCCATTTGAAGGAATTGTGATTATATCTTCCTTGGGATGCTAATGTTGGTGAAAATTCATCATGGGGTTTTCAAGAAGAAGATTTTCTACTCTCTAAAAAAATCGAGTGAAAATATTCACTCTCAAAGGAGTGAATACAAAAAGAGTAAATTTAGAGTGAAATTGGAGTGAATTTTGAGTGAAAAAGTTGATTTTCACTCATTTTGGAGTGACCTCAGTGAAACTGGAGTGAATTTTGAGTGAAAATGTTGATTTTCACTCATTTTGGAGTGACCTCAGGGATCACTCGAAGGTTTTAGAGTGATCCCTGAGGTCACTTTAAAACGAGTGAAAATGAACATTTTCACTCAAAATTCACTCCAATTTCACTCTAAATTCACTCTTTTTTGTATTCACTCCTTTGAGAGTGAATATTTCATTCGATTCTTAGTGAGTATTGTTTTGTCTCCAATGTTTATTGCAGGGCCTTTTCAAGTTCTTATCTACATTACAACTGATTACTTTCTATTATTAAAAGTTTGAATATTCCAATTCATATCAATTTGACCAAAAAAAAAACCACAATTTGCATTGGATTTGCACACGATATCATGAATTTGAGCTGTTTTCGGGTTGACACGAATAATTATGCAACACGTTACGTAACTTCGCAAATTTGGTCTCGAAATATGCGAGAGACTTCAAAGAAAAAAAGTGACGAAACAATGCGGCAAAATTTTATGTGCAACCGACAAATTCCAAAACTTTATATTCCATCTTATTGATAAAATTCCGATCATTCTATTTTTATTTCATTTTCTTTATTAAAGTCAACTAAAACATGGAACAGAAATAGTACTTTGCATGCCTATATAGGTCTATACTTCTCCACTAACCAGTCTACGCATAATGCAAGAAACCTCAGTGTTATGTACTATTAATACAGTATAGTCTCGCTTATTCAGGTACGTGGTGTTTTCCTCTTTTAACCACCAGTGCTTCTCCCATACGAAGACATGGATGGAATCAGTCTCATTAGCTGAAATGAATGTTACATGCCTGCAACATCTTTGCTCTTAATAAGAAACTGGTCTGGAGTCATCTTCACAGCGTGCAGTGGAACATTGTTGCGGTCCTGCGAGACATAAAGGAATACAAGGGAAAAGGGGGGAAATCGTCAATATATCTCAACAGTCAAGCTCTAATTACTTTCCAGCAAAATGTATGGTACTAAACTACTAAACATCTGTGAGAAATCATGATATAATAGGCCTACCAGAACAATGTTGTATAACTACCTTCTGCATGCATGTTTCTTTTGTTTTTGACGAAATCACAGAAAAATAGCCAATGAGAATGAGGATCTATTTGTCAAAGCTTAAAAATTTAGCTGACTGCCGCATGTGCATCCCTATTATAGTTTCTAGTTTTATGCATTTGGCCCATTGCTTGCTGCAACCAAACATTTACTTAAAAGCGCATGCATAAAACAGACCTTTTGCTTGTTCTTGCTATAGCAATTGCCTATTAAGATTTCCCAAGCTCTGTAAAATGAGCCTGAGCTTTTGCTTTAGTGGGACGTTCCCTTATAAGTATCATTTTTCATATTCATAAAAGAACAGCCAAACTTTTATTGTACAGAAGTGGTATGATAAATCTACAAGAAATTACTTCTATAAGTAGTGTAAGAAACTTCTTTGTTTCAACAACAAGAATGTCCCGTCTATAGTTAGGATGCAAAATGTAATGAGGAACAGGAAGGATGTTGACTTCGGCGAAAAGCATGGAGACCTCGGCTCCACGTGCGACCTGGCAGATCCGGGCTATTTTTTTTTTTTTTTTCGCTCGCAAGAAATTGCTAGTTTTATGCATTCTACCCACTGGGTCGGATGCATAAAACAACAAACAATTGCTTGTGCAACCTTTTGCTTGAATCCGTAGCCTATGCTTAAAACAGGCAATTGCTTGCGAGCAAAAGATTTTGCTAGCAGACACTATAGTAATGGGACGAATGCATAAAACTACCAATTGCTTCTAAACAATTGCTTCAAGCAAAAACTTTTTTTGTTTGTCTTTTGTTTGTTTGTTTGTTTGTTTGTTCGTTTTGGTCTTTTTCACTTCTATTTATCGAGATAAGGAGATGCGGAACAGGTGGGAGACCCATGGTGATGGGTGAACAGAATGGACAATACATGTATGTGATCGTTGATTTTGGTGTATTTACACAGGGGAAAACGATAATTTCAATATAGGACATAATTGTACATGATATAACATTATACTGTTGCCCATAGAGAATCGCACACATCTCCAGAATTAAATCTAAAACTATTCCAGAGACTGAGGGGAAGCAGGACACTGCAGTTACTTACCACTTAGTATACTATCTGATACAGATGGCAGCATCCACGTGTTTTTCCATCATTTGCAAGCGTACGACAGAGTAAAGTTTCAATGCCAACTGGCCATGACAAGACGTCTCGATAGCACCTCCAGGTTCAAGTGTGAGTGTACGAATAGTGCTGGCTGCGTCATCCAGCTGATCAACTGAAAGTTCTACACTCTTCTTTTCCATGGTCAAAAATCCTGGGTGCGAAAACAAGTAAAAAAAAATTGTTCATTGTAAAGCAACAGTTTTACGAAAGATAGGAATACGTGCTGACTTCAGCCAATTATAATTACTTGAAGTTAATCCTTATTGGACTGTTGGAGATGTTAACAATACCTTCTTGCAGGCCAGTGATCTGCTGTGCATGTAATTTAGATTGACACTGTCTTAGAGAAGTTCGATCCTACGTATCCTATCTATATTCTATTCAAAATGTTGTGGCCCCTCATATCCAACAATGATACCCTACAACACAAGACCCTAAATCTTTAGCGAGAAATGCGCCAAGTATGGCGACAAGTATATTATGTCTGCCATATTGGATTATTCTTCCATAAGTCTGTTGCATATCTTGATAGCGTGAAACAACAGTTTCACATCATGATTGGTAAAAATTGAAATGACATGTTTGGAAGTTTGATTGCAAAACCCCAAATGTGTTTATTGTTTATACGGATATATTCCTTGAACCAGATTTCATTGTTTTGAATGGCTATTAATTGTTTAAGAGATCAAATTTTGGGGGAATTTGAGCATTTTCACTTGACCTTTCACCCCATGATCCAAATCTTAAATTACTCCAAGTACTCACTATCTGGTCTATTTTGAAAATACGAGGAAAAAGTGACATTTCAGTATAGCATTTGACCCCATTGCCCGAACCCATCCATTATACAAAGTTTGAGTGTTTGTAATTAGTAATTTTAAGACATGGAAAAGTTTAAGAAATTTCAGCATTTTTATTGATTTTACGACAATTTTTTTTAATATTCACCCGTCTTTCATCCCTGTGCTTTGATCGTTGACCCAAAAATTCTTAAGAGAATCGTTGTCACTAAAATGACAGGCAGTATCATGCATCACACTTTCCCGTCCATTTTAGCACTTATAAAATCCAATTTCGAAGATTTTTCATTCAAATTCGCCCGAAAAACTCACAGAATGCAAATCATAACTGCAATTTAGTCAATCGTCATTGTAATTCGTGTTTTTTTTTCACAGATTTTCTTACGAAAATGCCTTGACGCATTGCAGAGAAATTGGGAAAAATTGGACATTGATTTTTGACCTTGAGCGTGTGCACTCAAAAGATCATTATAGGCACAACTTCTTCCACTCATATACATGTATACATATTATTGGGCCTACCAAGTTTCACTAATTAGGCCCTACAAACGGATGGACGGACGACGAATGGACGGGAAGACGAACAAAACCGAAAACGTATACATGCCTCCGGTGACACTTTGACGGAGGCATATAAGTGATGTCTGGAGACGAGTGACTGAGAGCAACGGTAAACAATTTTATTTCATGGCTAAGCATATTAATGCAGAAAGTTAATCTATACCGAGTCGAAAAATCAAAGTTGGACTATACTGTAATTTAGATAAAGATACTCTTTCATTCATTTATTTATTTATTTCAGCACGGCACATGATTCAGCCAGACGGCTGTTCTTCCTCATGTCCGTGTATCATGAGGTAAAAATGACATGCTTTTTTAAAAACATATAGACATGTACATGAAACATATATACAAAATACAATTAGATGAAACAAATCGGAACAAAAGTAGAAAAAAGAAACGAAAGAAAAAATATTTACATTAAAAAAATGAATACATGCTCGGTTTACTTTTAAAAAAAAATGGGGAATGGGTATAATATCACTGTGGTGTCAGATACAAATTCAAACTCCGTCTATAACCGCTAAAAATTGTTTGCTGTTTTGTGCATGTTGGCAATGTGTTCCATAATTTTGGACCTTGATAACTAAAACTCCTTTGTCTAAAGCAGGTTTTGATATGGTAACTTGAATATCAGCGTTGTATTCCTTAAATCATAATCAAAAACTTTCAACTCAAAACATTTTACCTATAAATTTACGGGTTAAATCATAAGCAACTTTATACATTGTGCACAACATAATTATGTTTTTTCCTCTCATCTCAAGTGTGTCAACATTAATTTGTGAGTATAACAAATTAGTTGCCCAGAGCAACCACACAGCCAGGCCATGCTGCAGCCCGGCCATGCAACACACACGCATACACACACACACACACACACACACATACACACACAAAGAGGGAAGAGGGTAAAATTCCCCCCTGGGTAAAAATAATAAACAAATGAAACCTAACACACGTGCCGACGTGAACCGGAAATTCATTGGGATGACGTCAGAATAAGCATCTCTGTGTGCGCATGTGCATTCTTTGCGTTTGGAAACGCTTCCCCTCGACATTTTGAAAGAAACGTAGGCCTACAATATTTATTATTAGACGAAAAATCTATCAGATCAACAGAGTTCATTATCTAAACGTAGTCTTCAGATAGGCCTACTGTTTCTGTCATTGTTAGGGTAGAAAACATAGAGTTTAATAGGGTGGCACTCTTTTGGTACTTTCCCAACTACAGATCTATGTAGGTATCCAAAGTCCGCTTCACACAGAGAATTTAAGACTTGTTCATAAATGATGTTCAAATCTTATTTTTTTTCCCTCATTTTGCCTTCATGAAAGGAAGTGCATGTGGCGAGCTTGTTGATCATTGGTCGTATCCATTTGATATATATATATATATATATATATACATACATATAGGTCCTATATACATATATTATATGCGTATATGATATCATATACATTGCCATTTCACCTAATATCCATATTACCATTATACATATCCATATTGTTTGAGACATTTATGATGCATAGTCTGTATATATAACATTAATAACACTATATTATCAAGATTGTTACAAACCATGATAACGATTGATCTAGGGCCTATATACATTCAAACGTACGTCTTACCTTCAGATTATACAACCGTAAGATCTGAATTTCAGGCCCACTTGCGACAGCATCGACGATTCTTCGTGTGGCGGGTGCGGCCGTGCAAGGTGTAACACAATCGGGCTCACTACCACGTGGCCACGCAATGTGGCGCCCAGCAGCGGACGTATATTATTGATATTATTTTCGAGCCAGGGCCAAGATAGCCTTTTATCAAGGCCCTCTCGCTGCAATGGGCGAACGAAGCGAGCCCAGCCGGGCGCGACAGCGCGACCCTACTCTTCCCCATACAGCGAAGAGGGCTTGACAAAAGGCTATAAGGGCCAAGAGCATGTCCCACATTATAATCACGTAGAATCTAAGAGACTCCAAGACAATACTTCTTCATACAGAGCTGAATTAATAGCTATTGTGCTCACTCTACACTGGCTAAACCAACTGCCATGTTTGCATACGGGAGCAGTGATATTCTCCGATTCTCTTAGTGCTATGCAAGCAATAAAAAATGATCGGGAAGAACAGATCATCTACGAAATATTGATGTTGTATACAAATCTACGCCATGAAGGAACTCAGGTATATTTCGAGTGGATCCCAGGTCACTGCGAGATCCATCCAAATGAGGTGGTAGATAGAGCGGCTAAACAAGCCTTAACACACAATCAAGTAGAAGTTCAAAACCAAATAAACAAGAGTCAGTCAAATAGTATTATTCGATTGTATTGTATGAAAAAATGGCAAAAAAGATGGGAAGAAACAATCTCCCCCCTAAAAAACATACAAAATTATGTATCAGTGACATTCAAATGTGTATTAAAGCAAAAAAGCAGTGAGACAATTTTGCACTGTTTAAGAATGGATAATATTGGCTTAAATTATAATCTTTTTTTATTGCAGAAGCATGATACCGGGCTATGTGAAAGATGTGGAGTATCAGAAACCACGAAACATTTTCTAATCGAATGCCCTAGATTTACAATAGAAAGGACAATGTTGTTAGCTGAAACAGATTGTAAGGAAGTAAATAACATTTTGAGATTTCTAAATTCATCAGAATATTCAAACCAAAAAGCATTGGTGGCCTTCGTAAGAAGGACACAGAGATTCTCCTTCCTATGATTACTATATACAATAAATTGTTGAAGATAACATTATGTACGTATGTATCTTATATTGTGTAAGTGCAAGTGTGTGTATATGTTTGTATGTAAAACAAAAATGTACGTAAGAAGCATATTATGATCATCTGCACCTCACCAGAAGCCCAGAATGTCTGCTTTGATTCTTATGTTATAATGGTTTCAAAATTATTATATTTTGTTTTTTTGGTTTCAGTAATTCAATCGGAAAAGGAGACATTGACATTAACAGACATCATCCCAGTCTTTGGCCGGTATTGGAGGGGCCTAGGCTTGCACGCGCGCATGCGCAAGCTGAGAAGCCTGTTCACGACGAACCGGGCTGGCCAGAAAATACACAAAAAACGGCCAATGATGGGTGGGTGACAGTCTGTTTATAAAATCTCCACAATTGCAGCAATAATGCAGCGGAAAATTTTGAATTAATGATGAATAATAATAATCATAAAGATATTTGTATAAATTTTAACAGGCATTAGGCGTAAATATTCATAAATGAATGATACACGCCAAAAAATCAAAATAACAACAACATACAGCATTGTTCAGGACTGTATGACAGTACTGGTTGAGGTAAGGGATTCATGTTTTGAACATTTCTAAGTGAGATAATGAGAAACCTCTTATGAAATATGAAAGAGCATGTAATTTTAAAAAGGTTTCAAAGTTTATTTCATGAAAATTGGTTTTGCAATGGCCGAGATATCCAAAAAAGTGATAATAATACAAGGCGACGTGCCACAACTTTATTAGGATCTCTTTATTTCACCTTGTTTTTGGAAATCTCAGCCATTGCAAAACCGATTTTCGTCAAATAAACTTTTGATACCTTTTAGAATTACATGCTCTTTGACATCTCATAGAGTGGTTTCTGAATATCTCGCAAAACGTTAAAAGCTAAATCCTCACCTCGACCATAACTGTACATACCCTTTCAGGCAACTAACTGCGCAACACAGGCTGTATACGTTGTACAGATCCATGAACCCAGAAACCTCCTTGCGAGTACAAAGTACACTGTACAAATTAATGTACTAGTAAGTGTACCAGTGGGCGGAGCATAGCATCGCACTCCATTCACAATCTCATGAACCCCCTTTGTTATGTCTTCCTTTGTCTCGGATGAGTACATACACCGCGTTGTGTAGTTCCCGCCCAGGGGCTTCATCCAAAAAGAAAAAAAGAATGCGGCTGCACGATAAGACTAGCTGTGAAGCACTTGCTCGCGCGTCGTATGGGGAAGCCTGGTATTTGCGGGTCGACTTACGGGGGAAAAAATTCCCTGTATTGGTCCGCACGTGACAGGTTGTTGTTATTGTTGTTGTTGTTGTTGTTTTGTGTTTAGTGGCGTTTTCCATTCTCTTTAGAATATTTACGCTAAACACTACTCTATAAATTTCTTTTCCTTTTATCCTTTTTTTTTTTCAAAAAAAAAATTGTAATGAGTATCCTTGGTCAGCTGTCGGTACGTCTATTTGCCTGCTTAAAGTATCCAGTGACAGTACCCAGTGACAGTACCCAGCGCCCGTAGTCTCCGGAGGTGCGCATGTAAGTCCGATTTGTATCCGCAGCCAAGTTTTTTAGCACGACCAAACTTAGTTCGAGTGAGTCGCGAGGATTGGCCGCAGAGGTCCAAATGGCAAAAGTGTGATCATTTAGTTTTAAATTTCAATAAAAATTAATGTGAAGCTATATGATAATCGGTTCACATAAACGAGTTAAAAGTTAATAAAGTCATTAATTACACGATCATTACACAGGTTTCTTGTTACAAATGTCTTGGCGTTTACGTTGATAAATTCAATGACTGGAATGCACATAATACATTGATTATTTGCGCAAAACTACCGTAAAGATGTATTTGTTGAAAAGACTTCGGTCTTTATTTCTGATGATATTGCCCTTTTGTTTTATATCACAGTCATTAAAAGTAAATTAGATTATTGTGATGTTTATGAACATAAAGAAATGTCATACTCAAAGACTTCAAATAAATTCTTTAAACTAGATCACTGTGTGCTGTACTTGTACGAACAAAAAAGAAATGTCTTAATCAAAGACTTCAAATTCTTTAAAATCGATCATTGCGTGCTGTAATATACTGAACGTACAAGGCTGGTTCCCTCCTGAATTACTTTACACAGCACTACTACACTACTAAACTTGATAAGAAACGAAATAAACATTCTTTACATAATGATGTATAAGATTGCATACAAGCTCTGTCCAAAATATTTTTTAGATAATTATGTTTCAATTAAAAATTTTCAGATACTGATATAACGTAAGGAATTCATCGTTAAATTTTGTGTTACCATTGATTAAAACTTGTTTTTAACATAACATTTTGACAAATTCTGCATCATGCATTGGAATAAGCTATCACTGGAACTGAAACAAAAACCAACGTTTATAAGCTTAAAAATGCACTTGAGCCAACTATCCTCATTTTTTTTCCTTTGCATGCGTTTCTCTCTCGTTTTCCCCCTCTCTCTCTCCCTCTCTTTCCCTCCCCCCCTCCCCCCCCCCCCCCCTCCCCCCTCTCTCTCTCTCTTTCTGTCACCCTCTCTCTCCTGAGCTATCGTTTGTTTTCATTTCTTTCGTTTTAAACTACTAACGGTGATACATTGTATTTTGTATAAATGCACGGTTAACGAAACTCTATAGTCTAGAGTTCAGTGGTGGTGCGTGTAGTAGTCGTAGCGCGCTAAGACTCCTTTGTGTCCAACAAGAGTTTGTGCCTGCAAAATACACTCTCCTCGCGTGTTATTCATCGCGATAATCTCTCGCTTGGTTGAGGAAAAAAAAAAACGAAGGCCGCTGACATTGACAGTAACTCGTACGATATGTAAACAAAAACGACTAGACAGTTTAGTTACTGTGGACTTCGACCCCTCGTGGTTTCCCCGAGGTGACGAGATTTACGTTGTAGCAGTTATAGCAAAATTTCAGTCGAGAAAACGAATGCGAGCAGAAAGCAAAATTTTTCATCCTCTTGAGTCTTAAACAAAACTAAACACATTCGGGTTGTGGAGATGAGGCTTGACTTTTAACTTTTTGAACATGAAATGATACAGAGCATACCAATTCGAAGTTTATTTGATAGAAATCAGTTTTGTAATGGCTAACAACTTCAATAGCAAAGTGAAACAAAACGATCGTAATAAAAGCATGTGTTTCATATCTCAGCCATTTCACATCCAAATTTCATTAAATAAAGGTTGAATTCCTGTTGTGATTGCATACTTTTTCATATTCAAATAAAGGTTGAATTCCCGTTGTAATTAGACGCTTTTTCATATTTCAAAAGAGACTTCTCATTTTTTTTTCACCCAAACATGTTTGAAATCTGAAATTAGGTTCCAGCCAAAACTGTACAATCCCTTCATTAAAAACGTGTAAACAAAGCCTTGTCAGGCAAATCAATGGCAATGTCAATTTTTCTCACAACACATCCCTGAAATGAGCACATCATTCTGTTATGTGCAAGATTAGGGAGGCAGAGCCATGACCATGTGACAGACACCTGCCGTTGCTGCAGTTGGGCCATGGGTGGTACGAGACTATTGGCAAACAAAATGCTTGTAAAATTGCCTTGAATGCTGACCTACTTTTACTTTCAGCAGCGCTCCATCCAGGTAAAGAATTATTATGACTGTGATACAGCGAGAGAGGAGGAAAACAAACTATTTCTAAGCAGTACACAAGCTTGTCGAGCATTTGACTCATCGGCAATGTCATACAAGAATGTAACTCCAGCGCGGGGCGCTGTAACATATTGGGGTCGCTGCTGCGGTTAACAAGAATGCAAGGTCACACATCATAATGTAAAAATCTACTCATAAGTGAACTATAGGACCTACTCACCAAGAAAGTAGAAAGTTCTTTGAAAAACAAAACAAAACCAGTGATGTGCTGATCCAAATACTAGTATGCACCCTATACGCTCGGCTGCAAATCAACAGATAGTTGTAGGCAATCTCAAGATCGGGATGACGGCTACTGGACTACCAGCTCGAGAGACTTCAACCTCCAGTGTGATGTGTTAGAATGACGTACTGCCCCTGTGATTCACTCGACCCGACATTAATACCGTGTGACTTTGGAAGAGTGCCAAACTGGTGGTATTCGCCTTTTCACACGTGTACGGCAAGCCGATTCAGTTTGTGACATAACAATTAAAATGATTATACTGGCTATCAATAGCCATAGCTTTAAATGTATTACATAAAAAAAAACAAAGCAAAATAATGTAATTTTGATACACCTGCATCCATCCTCGTGTAACCATAAAGTTATAGGTAACACTAATTTATGCATTTGTGATTTCCACATGATAAGAGGACTTAGTCAAACCAATGTACAGTGGATAACATGAATGTCGTAGATACAGTGTATAGTAAAATAAAGAAACTTCTATCATTCAATCAAGACATGGATCATAATATTTTCAAAAGAAACCATGTACAACATACGATAGGGTCATTTCAGTAGGCCTACTCGGCCATATCAGAGTACGAAGGTAGATCAGCCTCCGAGCACTGCCGAGTCTAGCGTGAATTGGAGCGTTGCCCTCACGTCATGATAGCACCACTTAAAGGGTGTGTACAGTTCTGGGCCCCATTTCATAAAAGATGTTAGGATGACAACTCTCGCTGGAATGACCACTTTCCACAGCAAATAGCCAATCAGGAAGCTGTATTCTTGTCGTTACCATGACAATAGTCATTCCAGCAAAGAGTTGTCATCAAATAAACTCTTTATGAAATGGGGCCCTGGTCAAGGTGAGGATTTAGCTTCAACATTTTGCGAGATATTCAGAAACCACTCTATGAGATGGCAAAGAGCATGCAATTCTAAGGGGTATCAAAAGTTTATTTGATGAAAATCGGTTTTGAAGTTGCAGAGATATCCAAAAACAAGGTGAAACAAAGAGATCTTAATAAAGTTGGGGCATGTAGTCTTTTATTATTATCACTTTTTTTGGATTTTATATCTCAGCCATTTGAAAACCAATTTTCATCAAATAAATGCTGAATCCTTCTTAAAATTACATGGTCTTTCAAATTTCATAAGAGGTTTCTCATTATCTCACTTAGGAATGCATAAACCATGAATCCCCACCTCAACCAGTACTGTATAACAGCCCCTTTAATTACCGCCCGGTTGTCAGTCGGCTCAGCTTCGTTCGTCTTCCCTTTGTTCGTTTGTTTTTTCGCCTTGCCTTGATTTGGGTTTGTGCCATTGTTTTCGCGGGGGGGGGGGGGGGACCACTCTCATTTTCCACCTCATCTTGTAGGCTCTAGCACGAGTTCGCGAGCATTCAGGTATTCTTTGACAGTGTCTTCACGTGAATGTAATCAATTCATATGCATGCATACTCATATGATCGATTATGGTATGATTTTCGGATTGTCATATATGCAGTGTATGATGACGGAACCCCCCCCCCCCATGTCTTCTTTATTCCAAGAACGGAAAATACTGACCTCGAGAGGGGTTATAATAGTCCTCAACGAAAAGAGGTGATGTAGGCCTACTTACTTTTCACTTACAGCGTTTCGCATAAGATCCAACACCTGGGAGCATTTCATGAAGCATTTTGATGCAAGGATTTCAGTAGCTTATAACAGTTTGTCAGAAAAATATCCGACCAAAATCATTCATGCCCCTCTTGTCTATTTCATTCAGCTAGTGGGGTTTGTCCAAATCAGATATGAGGACGTATATGAGGGAACAGGGAAGCGGCCCGAGTGGGATTTTTTCCTTTGTTACTAATGACTTAAGATTATCATTTCTACCAGCACTTAGTTGTATTTTCATATTGTCATATTCGCAAATGAAGAAGGGAATAATCATAAAGGGAATCCCTTGCAAATACATAATAATATCTCCCCCCCCCCCCCCCCCCCCCCGCCATTTACGTCATTGTCACTCATTGTCATTGTATCGCGTGAACGGTGAAAAGCTCGAATACTGAGTATGCACTGTATATGGCTCGTAAAACCACGCGTCTGTGAAGGGAGAAGGGGATTCACCTTGCAGTGGTTTCCACTCTGGGTAGTCTTGTCTGTTGATGAGGATATGATATGGTGTGAAATAAAAATGACCATCATCAAATCAAATCAAATGTGTCCGTCATCAAGTTGAAAGTGGCAGTCACCTAATTAGGCCTATCTTGTCCTTTTGGAACACACACTGTGAATGCCCAAAGAACAACATTAATGATTGCGAGCAGTTATAGTTGTTGATCGTTGCCAGAAATTATTTTATGACGGGTACTCTAGCATCTAAAAAGCCGTCACACACACACACACACACACACACACACACACACACACACACACACACACACACACACACACACACACACACGTGACGGTGATTATTCGAATCACCGTAGTCTATACTGTAGTCATGTTAAGCGATAAAATCAATGTCGTCCTTTCGGCTTTCCATACGATATCACAATACAGTAGGGTGCATGAACTTTTAAGTCAGTGGAAGTGAGCGTCTCGCCGGGATTGGCACGTGTCTATTGTCATATTTGCGGATTCCCCGCATTCCTGGGGATGGCGGTGGCACGTTATTCATAAGAAGGCGGTGACTCTCATTTTCCCACGGGCTGAACTCTGAGCACCGTCCTTCATATAGCTTCGAGAGTCACGCAGGTCAGTGATAAGCCGAAGCTGCCTTTTTTGTTAATGAGCTACAGAGGGTGTTATTGCTAATTGAGGGATGGAAAATACCGCCCGGGCAGTCTGCGGGCTCACTGAAAGCAAAGCTTTCCCCAAAACTT
This sequence comes from Diadema antillarum, assembly GCF_040938485.1. Lineage (NCBI taxonomy): Eukaryota > Metazoa > Echinodermata > Echinoidea > Diadematoida > Diadematidae > Diadema > Diadema antillarum. The sequence continues at coordinate 42,874 of NW_027273113.1, forward strand.
TATTCAATATGGCATCTTTGCATTTGACAGATTCACAAAGTACCCCGATACTTATCGTTTGTATTGTATGACGTTCTCATTTGAACTTTGACATTTTCGCCATGCTTATTTTGAATCGTATGGTAAGAAAACTTGAAGGCCTACGAATCATTTACTCAATTCAATTCAATTCTTTTCAATTCAATTCAATTCAATTCAATTCAATTCTTTTCAATTCAATTCAATTCAATTCAATTCAATTCAATTCAATTCAATTTTCTTAAAAGTGCACAAAAATAGACATATGATTATGCATATGTACAGAACGTGACACGGAAATATACACAAAACAATTTCAAAGCACAAAAAGTACAAGAACTGTTATCATAAAGTAGAGAAAAAAAGTAAAACAGTAAATGTGAGAGAGTGACAAACCTCCTGGCCTATCAAAGGTCAAACCCTTGGTGGACTCTATCTTACAAATTTGCGTTAAAAAATGCATCAAATGAACACGAACGGAGACAAGGAGAAAGACAGGCAGGCAAAATGAAGATTAAAGACCCTATTACAAATCTGAAAGCACTAATAATGTTATTGCGATGTCTTTTAGAAGTTTATATTTTGTGCTTTAAAAAAACACTTTTCTGTAGTTGTTTTTTCCTTTTTCTCTTTTTCTATTTTCTATTTTCCTTTCTTCTTTGTCATCGCGCGTCTTACGAGACGCAGTTATTAATGATACATTGTTATTTGCCTTTAGATTCGTGTCGTTGAGAGAGACACATGGGAGCGACGATTATAGAACAGAAAGAGAAGCATAATAAAATTATGATCAATTCGACTGACTCGAGAAGGGGCAGATAGTACAAAATCGCAACACACTGTGATTACAAAAGTCTTTAACTTGAACGAAGGTCTGTTCATGATCCCCCACCCCCCCCCCCCCCCCCCCCCATCAATCAGGAAGGCATAATACGAAGTGAATTAATTTTGTTTTGCGGAGAGTGTGTATATGCATGCATTATTTTTTTAACCACTAGCTCTCGGTAAATGAGATCGCATGCTTGTTCTGACTATGAAGGAAACAGCCCGGGGGTTCAACTAAGTTTGTTTGTTTGTTTGTTTGTTTGTTTGTTTGTTTGTTTGTTTGTTTGTTTGTTTGTTTCTTGTAGTAATACAAATCAGAGGTGTGATCTCATATAAAGAGCAGCAGTAAATTATAAAACCTATGATCCATACACATATTATAGGCCTATACATAATACCCTATTAGAAGGAAATTATCGGTGGAACGTTGAAAGAAAAGAAACCAAAGCCTAAATTTAAATTATGATTGAGTTAAAGCAGCATATTAGATCACATCGGTGAAGAAAGAGAAAATTCGGAAGTTAATCGATTCAAGATATTTTATAAATACTTATTATTATACAGTTTCGGTGCCGTCATCGCTGGATAGGGAAACTGCATCATTACATGACGTCATTATAGACATTAATATAAAGAAAATATGTGGAGAATTTTGAAAAAATAGTATTACTTATAAAAATACACATTCTACTTAAGGGTAATATCATTCCCAAGTTTTCTTCAGTAGGTGAGTCAAGTGCCCTTTCATTATGCTTGAAAATAAAAATTATTTTGACTTTTCCTTAAATTGAACTCTTACATTTTTATTTTTTTTTTTGGCAAAGAAAGACAAACATTGGCACCTATAATAGAAGACTAAAAACAGCTGTAATACATGCATTTATGGGCATTATCGTATACAAGCAGGTACTGTAAGTGTAAAGTATTAGTAGTCTTCCGACAGGGACCTCAAGCACTTCAACCCGGAGCATTTTCATGCAATTGAAATTCGAAAAAAAAAAACATCTAAAATAATGACTTACACGCGTGATAATAATGTTCAAAAACATTACATTAATGCTATTACATTCTACAAGTGCACACTTAAGTGCTTAACTCCAATATCACTCACAAGTCATGTGAAAGTACAAGAAGGTAAATTTGTAATGGCTTTGTGTTTTGAAAATAAATAAAAGATAGACTTCATTCATAGAAATATTTAATGTTAAACGTGCCCCTTCAAACCATAAGAGTTTGGGTAAATGTATGTTTGTCTGTCTGTCTGTTTCGTCATTGCTTGCTATTACTTTGCTGTTATCTATCATGAAGTGTCTATATTCCTTCATGATTGTATTTCATCTCTTTGTATCAATTTATATCATTTTTTTTTCTATCAAAGCTTGGTGAAATAAATATGATATTGTGTGGCAATTATTGCATGAACTCATGGATTTCCTTAAGCAAATCCATAAGTTCATGCAATAATTTGCCAATGAATTGCTCGGTGAGGTGTCAAACTTGTCAGCTTGTACGATAAAATTCGCCGGGGTAGGCACGTGTCTATTGTAATTGTTTGCGGATTCCCCGCATTCCTGGGGGGATGGCCGCGGTGGCACGTTCTATTATTATTCATAAGAAGGCGGCGACTCTCATTTTCCCACGGGCTGAAGTGCTACCCCGCATGGAAGTACGCCGGAATCGCGTGTTAAGTCAATTGCTGTACAAAGTCTATGAGAAATCGCTGATCGGCGTTTGCCAATTTAAAGGGATAGTACAGTTTTGGTGGAGATGAGAATTAGGTTTTTAACTTTTTTCGAGATACCAAGAAAACACTTATGATATAGTACAGAACATACCATTTTAAGAGGAATTCAAAGTTTATTTGATGAAAATCGGGTTTGGAATGACTGAAACATCAAAAAACAAAGTAAAACAAAGCGATCCTAATTAAGTGTGGGTCCCACACTTTATTAGAATCATTCTTTTTTGATAACTCAGCCATTTCAAAACCAATTTTCATCAAATAAACGTTGAATTCCTCATAGAATTACATACTATTTCACATTTTATAAGAGGTTTCTCATTATATCACCAAAAAATGTTAGAAACCTGAAATTAGGTCTCAACCATAACTGTACAATCCCTTTAAGAGTGTACGGAGGTTAGACAATGATCAATATTATATTATAAGCCAGTTCGAAGTTAGCTCATGGGCACATTGGTCCGAATGACCTTTGTTTTTTCTCAGTCGGTTAAGGGGCTCTTCACTCGTTTTCAGAGCGACATAATGCATAAGCTTTACGCAACGATTTATGGTATTCATCAATCCTGCTTAAACAAAGAGATGAACTCGCATAGACCAGATGGCCAGAATGATTCGTCGTTAACACTTGGGAAAGCAATCCATTTCATTATCTCTGGCATTGAATGTAAGAACAACCTCTTTCTATCGATATTGCCAAAAATATCACTTTTGCTGTCAGGTGGATGTGCTGGCAAGCAGCATTTATAAGGATTACATGAATAATCATTATACATAATAATACATCACAGACGCTTATCCCAGTGACTTTAAAAACCAACGTGCCTGTTGGTCCGAATGACCTTTTTTCTGCTCATGCGCAGAGTGGAACTCCGAACTGGCTTATTATCCGTGATTTCTCCACTTATCCCAGCGATCTAGCACAGGGCTTGACCCATAAATCGACATACTTTCTTCTTCTCCCTATTCTTCTTCTTCTTCTTCTTCTTCTTCTTCTTCTTCTTCTTCTTCTTCTTTTTCTTCTTCTTCGAAGTCAAACTCGTTCTAAGCCTACAAAATTGTATAAGCTGAAAATTGTTACAGACTGTTATTTACATCGTAATACCGTTCATTTACAGATATTTACAAGCACATAGCAATATATGAAGAAGAAAGACTGGCCACTGTGATCAACCTTCGGAATGCTCGCTGTTCTCAGAGAGGAGGAATGGGGATGCGGTTCAGTTCTCGAGGTACAGGCCTATGGTATCTGGTAGGTATGTGGTTTGTGCCTCTCGACGCGAGTAAAATGAATTAAATCTTAGATAAAGTCTGATTTAAAGGGGAAGGCTAGTAACTGATCAGTGGGAATCAGTGGAAATGCTGGGGGATGGTTGTTCCAATCCTTATGGGATTCATTCAAGAGTTCATTGTATATATATTGTTGTGTGAAAATGATTTGCTTCAGAACGGTCTCATATTCAAGTAATGTGCAGATTAATGCTCCGTCACTGACCAGGGACGCTAACCTGGAAGCATTAAACTGCACATTACTTGAATATGAGACCATTCTGAAGCAAATCATTTTCACACAACAATAGATATACAATGAACTCTTGAATGAATCCCATAAGGATTGGAACAATCATCCCCCAGCATTTCCACTGATTCCCACTGATCAGTTACTAGCCTTCCCCTTTAAATGGAATATTTGAGGGGTCACAATGTACCCTACCATTTTTTTTTCATTTGTCACTTAACAATTTCAACCAAATTTGATTGACTTTTCCTGTAATTTCATTGAGAACATTGTGATAATCAATATTTACAATCTATAATAGCTACCGTAGAATGTGGGATATCGCTAGTTGCCATGGCAACCGTTTAACTGCAATAAAGTCTGTCAGATCTTGCGAGGGTTTCTGTTCAATTTTCGTTTATAATATAGTGTAATGGAATATAATAGTGTATGGAACGGTAGTTTGAGAGGCCTTGATTTGCTGAATGACCAAAAATACAAGGTATCTCTTAATGGTTGTGAATGACCCTGTTGGTCTTCTTAAAACTTCCTCGCTTTTCATGTGACACAAAGCATCAAAATAATAGATGTAATATGAATGATAACAAAACAGTGTTTCCCACAAAGAAAAAAATCCATTTTACTTTGTATCATTCTAAATCTTTCACACAGGTTTTGCCTTTAGCATCTTTTCTAAATATGTTATCAATCTGCAAACTCTATAATAGACTCATAATACTTTGGAAACAGAGAAATCACAACAGATTGTGATACTTAACTCTTAACGTGCCATGGTCGCCGAACGGCGACCTCTAGTGC
>NW_027273114.1:0-53381 GCF_040938485.1 Diadema antillarum
CGTGTACAGAATGTGTCACATACACGCAGCATTGTGCAGACCATATTCAAGCTTTCCACACAACACACACCCATACGATAACCACATACCAATCCACAGACAATCTTGATACAATCGCAAGCTATATAAATTTACAAATTCAAACATCTACAATTAATAAGAAACACATTCTTGATATTGGATTTCCTTGGCGAAAAACATCTTACCCATAAAGGTGAGTAATTCCCTCACACACAATATCAAGTTATCAGTATTGATTAAAATATGATGGGTAGTCCCACATGTGCAAATCAATGTCTTTATGTTATGCCTTCTTTTATGCCTACTGATATAACGAGATATCGGCTATAACGAGGAAAATGACTCGGTCCCGACCATCTCGTTATATCGAGTTTCCACTGTATCCCAATAAAACTTGGCAGGTGTATGTATGAGGGGGTGAAGTTGTGCCTATCAACTTTAGGGCGCAGATGCTCTTGGTCAAATGTCATTTGAAGGTCAATGTCAAATGCTCAAAATTTCACTTTTTCCCCCATATCTATGCAATGCCTGAAGGTATTTTCATGAAACTTAGTATATACATGTATTACCCAATAAAGATTCTGTGGTGAGAGTTTTGGGTCATGAGGTCAGAGGTCAAAGGTCAAGTGAAAATGTTAAAATTTCACTTTTTTCTCCATATCTCCGAAATGGTTCAAGGTATCTTTATGGAACATAGTATGTATGCATGTATTGACTGGCAGTGATTATCTAGGAAACTTTAGGGTCATGAAGTCAATGATCAGGGGTCAAAGGTCAAGGTCAACTCATTAAATTTCACTTTCTCCGTTATATTTATGCAATGCCTGCAGGATTTTTCTTGAAACCTAGTGAATATATGTATTACCCAATGGAGATTCTCTGGGAAGTTTTTGGCAAAAAAAGGTCAAAGGTCAAAAGATCAAAAGTCAAGTGAAAATGCTAAATTTCACTTCATCCTCTATATCTTAGAAGTGGCTCAAGGTATCATCATGAAACTAATATTTATTCATGTTCTGCCTGACAGTGATTCTGTTGGGAATTCTAAGGTCATAGGGTCAAAGGTCAAGGGTCAAAGGCCAGGTCAAAATGCCAACAATTTATTATTTAATACAGATTTCACACTTTTTCTCTATACCTTGAAAATTACTCAATGCATAGACTTATAAAAGGGTCATAAGTCCTCAAATCCCCAAATACAAATTATGCTCTCTGAGAAAATGTAGCCATTCATCCAAATAAACCTATTTCAAGGGAAGTGAACACTTTTTTGTTGATGTCATTTTGATATTTTGCCAACTAGATGAAACTGTTATCACACATTGTCACGACGTACTATAGACCTACAGCCGTATTAGGAGAATCATACATTATGACGGAGGCATACCAGTCGCCATAGCAACATTTCTAGTTTCCTCTTTGATTTTTTTCTTCCATGATCCAAAAGTGGGGATGCAGGTTATACATGTACATGGCTGAGGGTAATATGGGAAATACGGTAATTATGAACATGGTGCAGTGGCACTGTAGAGACAACCTTTACCCGTCGAGGACGGGTTGATTTTGCTACAACATGCATATCCCATAGACGCCTGCCCGAGTATACTCGCGATTAGTATCATAGGCCCTATCGACACGCTGGCTGAGCTTCGGACATTTGGCCACGCTTGTACACCATTCACATGTCACAAAAGAGAGCGGAAATTGTAACTGTCTCATGCTCAGAAAAGCAAAAAGAATGTAACTGTTTAATTGCGTCCGATTATGTTGTGGATAGCCTTCGGTTTATCAAAACTTATACATTGACATTGTTCATGCTCATAGCTCTCTGTTGATGTATAGTATGCCATGTCTTAGATATTTCAACAGGTAATCAGTTATACTCTGGTAATCAGATGGCTGGATGAGGGAGAAACAATATGTATGTATATATGCTGTGTATATGAGTACAAGTAGGCCGCCGACCCAGAGGTAGCTATGCAGGTAGCGTATACCGGAATAGTAATGTAATTTTTGTGAGCATGCTTAAAATTATAGTCATAAAAGGAAACAGTTTCCAGTGAAATTCATAGCATGCTTCTACAGTTTGAATCATTGGTAAATTGTTTGAGTTTTGTAGGAGTTGTAGTTGTGTTTGTTTGTTTGTTTGTTTGTTTTTGTTTTTTTTCACTGCTTCGAGGCATGCAGATGTCGCAGGTCTTGATCTAACCTGGCCCAGTTCGGGTTTTGTTTACTCAACAGGAGATTCACTTCATACAACAATAAATCAATAAGCAGAAATTGATATGAGTGTGACCGACTTTAATAGGTTTAGGGTCAATCGACTAAACCTTCGAATAAACGTAGTTACAATATAAGCAACACAGACATTAACAATGCAATACAGATGCAGTCAATACAATTGTATTTAACAAAAGAAACAGTGTGTACAGCGTTTCAATACTCGAGATGCAGCTCGTGGGAATGATGGGAAAGCTTCAACGTTTCTACACACACAAAGTATCAAATATGTGTACAGTTAACTTAAACATAATCAACTGACATTGATTAACACTGAAACAAGTGGTTTGTCAGAAGAAAAAAAAAGGATTCTAATCTTATCTCAAACATCAACTTAATTACTTTGTAACACTATCTTGGGAGTTGGGAATATATAACTTATGGAGTTATTCGAGATAATAAAATGTTTTGGTACCTCAAAATTTTCCTTGAATTTCCTTGTCTTAGTTTGTGTTTCAGGTTAAAGTACCTCATATAACTAACACTGTGAGACTTACTCGCCCCAAAGTGCTCTCATGTCTTAGTAATCATGCAATAAACTGCGACCAGCAGCCCCATGCGCATAGCGACCAGCAGTCCCATACGCATAGCGTAATCGGGCTTCGCATTGTAGCATTCAGGATCATGACAGATTTAGTATCGCAGGATAAATGTCAAATTAAAATCCCAAAAATTCTTCAATCTGAAGACTTACCAATTAAGGTGAAGTATTGAAAACAGGCTTCGGGCAACGTTTGGTTCTGCCTATAGTCCCTTTCTGTTCGAATTGATGACTGAATGTGACTCGGTCGAGAGGACCTTGGGAGAGCTACATACACTGAATACTACAGCCAGTGCATGCGAACACATCACATGCGCACAAATTTCAAGTCCATCAACGGATAAGATGTTTGTGTGCGCATGCGCTGGCCGTAGTAGTCAGTGTATGTAGCTCTCCCAAGGTCCTCTCGACCGAGTCACATTCAGTCATCAATTTGAAAAGAAAGGGACTGTTGGCAGAACCAAACGTTGTTCGAAGCCTGTTTTCAATACTTCAAATTAATTGGTAAGTCTTCAAATCGAAGAAATTTTTGGATTTTAAGTTGACATTTACCCGCGATACTAATTCTGTCATGATCCTGAATGCTACAATGTGAAGCCCCATTACGCTATGCGTATGGGGCTGCTGGTCGCAGTATAGCTATGCGTACAATGGGCTGCACACTGCTGGTCGCAGTCAGTGGTTTCGTACAATATTTATCGACGCCGTACGGCGACGGCTCTGGTACAAAACCATTATTGCATGATTACTAAGACATGAGAGCACTTTGGGGCGAGTAATTCTCACAGACAACGTACTTTAACGTGAAACACAAACCAAGACAAGGAAATTCAGGGAAACTTTTGAGGTACCAAAACTTTTTATTATCTTTAAATTCTATATTAAATTGTCGAAAAGATATAGGGTGGACTGGACATGTGCGGCAAGGTCCTTCCCTCAGGCGATGGAGAGCGATGCCTTCAGCTGGTCCTCGTCAGTAGATGGGGTCCACTGCCAGCTGGGGATGGCCTTACACACTGGAAGGGGGCGTCTATGTAGGGGAATATGGCAGTCGGCTGTATGAGAGCAGCGGCTACAATACGTCTCAACTGGCCGAAGTCATATAATGCTCTCCTACTATTTACTAACAAGTCAGCAGTTTAACCTGATTAAAGTGTTCACCTTAGTGAAGGTTAATTGCTTCAAATGTGCTTATCATTATTACTCATAACATTCCATAATTTTACACTAATATGCCATAATTTTCATTATCCTATTAATGCAAATGTACATCATAACTGTGTGGGATGAGGGGAACTGAATACGATTGTATCATTTAAACGGTCTTCACTATACAGCATTTCAAACAGCTAACACAGTACAAAATAGTTTCCTTAAATTTACTTGGAAGTATAATAATCTCATCTCCTCTCCCAAGTCTCAAATACTGGGAGGAAAAGTGATTTGTTTCAAACAATGTACAACATAAAAAGAGAGATGGTCAGCCTGCTACCAAAAAGAGAGGAGGGCAGGAAAAGAGGAGATTCAACCTTGGACAGGTCGGAGTGCGATAGCGACAGTAGGAGGATAGAGAGAGAGAGAGAGAGAGAGAGAGAGGGGGCGCAGTGGCTGACCACCGACTACGGAATGTGCAACTTAAAGTAGAAATTCAAAGAGCACGAACCACACAAATTTGATAAGAAAATATTGAATTTGAACATCTGTCCTAGGTGTACACAAAATATCGAGAGAAAAGAACAATCCCAACTATTTTTTATTGATTATTGAAATCGGGCGAAAAAGTGAACCCGAAATGCCCCGATGAACGGTCTGCCGATACCCCTTCCAGATGACGTCACGCACTGGATTCGTACTCTGAAAGTACACGTTCGCTCCATAGACTGCTACCTTGAATTGTTTTCAGTGTTGTGTTTAGGAGCCTAGCAAGTCCAATTATTTAGTTTATTAGCAGTTTTCTTGCATGTCTCCTTGTAGTTCAGAGTTTTTCCTTACATTTCATCCTCATAAAGTATGAAATTTGTGAATGCTAGCGGCGCATAAAAGAGATTTCTTTCAGACGTTTTTGTCCGCATTTTGGTTCCGTGCCTTCAAAAAGTAGATCCGGTCACAGCAAGCTGGATGGTACGTCTCGCTCTCAGCTGGTCTCAGCCGTTCATGCACTGTGCTGGTGTGTGGTTCGCACGGCGTTGTGTGTGTTTGCGTGTGTGTGAATATATTAGTGTTCGTGCTGTGATTTGTTCCTCGGTCTAGTGAGAGCTGTGCGTAAACACGTGTGTGTGTGGGAACATGTACTATTGTACGTACTTCGAACATGTGCGCCAGCTCCATGCCCCCTCGACGTTCGACGCAAGACTCCCTGATCACTCGCTCTCTATGCATGTTTTTGTTTGTAATAATAATGGATGAACATAAACTCAATACTGTACGAGTAATGTTCGCCACACGTAATCTGTGTATTTCGTATACTGTTCTACGAAGTGAATTGCTACTGACAGGGTGGAAGAATGAGCCATGAGGAAGTACAAATGATCTCTTCTTTTTCCACATTTTTTTTTGTCTAAACCGCCGCCATCATTCATCGTACATACCGATTGTCGAGACTCTAAATCGTACGGAGCCGAATATTATACTGTTTTTCTTTTCTTTTTTTACGTCAAGGCGGACATCAGACATTTACTTTACCATCAAACGCAACTGAATGTTACTGTTATTCATTTCAAAATGTTATAGCAAATATCCGACATTTATTTTAGCATCTTATGGAGCAGAATGTTGCTGCTATTCACTTCCAAACGTAAAAGCAATCATCTGAAATTTATTTTGGCACCTTCTGGAGCCGAATGCTATTCCTATTTACTTTCGAAAGTTAAAGCAAACATCCGACATTTATTTAATCATCGTATGGAGTTGAAAATTATTGTTATTCATTTTCAAACGTCAAAGGGATCATTCGACATTTATTTAGCATCTTCCGGAGCTGAATTTCATTGCTAATTTAATTTCGAATGTAAAAGAAAAATTCCGGCATTTATTTTATCATCGTACGGAGTTGAATACTATTGTTATTCATTTCCAAACGTCAAAGCAAACATCAAACATTAATAACTATTTTACCATCGAACGCAGCTAAATATGTTATTCATTTCGAAATCTTAAAGCAAACATCCGACAGTTATTTCAGCATGGTATGGAGCGGAATATTACTGCTATTCACTTCCGAACGTAAAAGCAATAATCTGACATTTATTTTAGCATCTTCCGGAGCCGAATGTTAATGCTATTTACTTTCGAAAGTAAAGACAAACATCCTACATTTATCTAATCATCGTACGGAGTTGAATATTATTGTTATTCATTTCCGAACGTTACAAGGGATCATTCGACATTTACTTTAGCATCTTCCTGAGCGGAATGTTATCCTTATTCATTTCCGAACGCAAAATCAAATATCTGACATTAATTTTAGCACCGTACGGGGCTGAATCTTACCGTTATTCATTTCCAATTATTTTAGCATCTTACGGAGCCGATTGTTACCGCTGTTCATTTCCAACAGTAAAGGCAAACATCCGACTTTTTTGGTGGCCCAATTGGGCCACCAAAATCTTCATTTCTGAAATATCGTCGGCTCGACGTGCGTTTTTTGGTGGCCCCGGGCCATCGGGCCACAGTTAGTGTCGAGCCCTGCCTATGAATATAGATGATTGCACGTGTAAAAATGAAATATACGATTCGTCCCTTCCCCCCCCCCAAAAAAAAAAACAAACAAACAAACAAACAAACAAACAAACAAACATGCAAGAATGTTTGTGCCTAGCTGCGTTTATCCGGACATGAATCTAAAAAAGGAATTACAAAACTTCTTTATTATTATCATTATTATTATTAACGAACCATCAGAAAATCAAAGCTAATCTTACGTTCAGATTAACATCTTTTTTTTTTTCTTTTTCCATTGTCGAATTAGCAAACCTTCAGAGTATAGACTCTCGAGCTAGCTTGTTTCATTTTCGGATAAACGAACTTTCACAGTAACGTGCAAATATTATTTTTTTTTAGTCGGGCATTAGGAAATGTTCAGAAAACGTGTATAGACAGGTGGTAAAAAAAAAAGGAGAAAAAATAGGTTTGAATTTTAGTTTGGCATCGCGTATCTCTTTGCGTGGTGCTCGTTATTCCGAAAAAGAATAAGATACACTATCCCGATGGGTAGTTATTTCGAAACACGCATATTGCATGTGCGTATGTTTGTTAATCTGACAAATTTAATTATGGTTTGTTTAACTTGATTTGTGGTTCGAAAAGTTCGTTTATCTGAAATTGAATTACGCGGCAAGAAATTACTTATTTCGTTTTCGGATAAACGAACATTCAAGAATATGGAACATTTTTTGAGAGAACAGGACTTCGAAATCACGAAACTAAATTTTCATCTTTTTCTCTTTTCAATTTACGAACCCTTTTTTTTTTCAGTTTTTTGGATAATTGAACCCTCGGGAGTGACGATCTTTTACAGTAACGACCAGTAACTTTTTTCCCTCTCTCTCATAAGTTTATGTCGTAGTTTGACATCTTTAATTTTTTGTTTGTCCGGTATTCATTATTCCTAGAATAATGAAAAAAGAAGAAGACATGAGATACATTTGTACGTATTCTATGATAATTCGTTATTCCAAATCTGAAACACGCAAACTCCCTGTGCCAATGTTTTTCTTCCTAAAATATAAGAGGGTTTGTTAATCCAAACATTTATAGCATTATTCTGAAGTTTGGTTAATGTGAAAATGGGGAAAAGGCTTGTTAATCTGAAAACGAATTGAATTTGTTCCCAGATTAAATTTCTTATTTCTTAAGTTTTAGATTAGCGAACCTTTGGAATAAACAACTTTTAGAGTAACAATCAGCAACATGTTTTCTCTTTTTTTTTCATAACTCAGAATACAAATAATGTACAAAATGGAGCAGTATTTTAAAGCAGGAAAATAAGGCATTTCAAGTTTAACACTGTTTATTTTATTTTTCTATATCGGTAAGTACAAATAATTCTTACAAGAAATAGAAAAGGAAATAGAGAGAAAGAGACAGAGAGAGAGATAGCCCTATTTTAGGCAAATTAAATGAGAGAAATAAAGAATCATCACGTTTATAAACCTGGCTGGGTCTTCGACTTGTCAAACATTTCCCCTGTTCATTCCTCCAGGCCCCAGACTGTTCATGACCGCCAAGAATGCGCCAGTACGCGCGGTTTCTTTTTTGTCAAATGGTCTCTCTCCTCTACTCCCCCCCCCCCCCCCCCCCCCCCCCCCCATCCCCAAGTCGGGCACCTTGCCATCTTGGAATTGTTATTGTTTCTTGGTAAACTTGGTGTTCACTTTTGACCGCGCGTTATTGATTTGTGTTATTTTTATCTTGACTCATGCACTGTGCTTGGTATCCACATGGAGCACGCACAACCAGTGACTATACCCGACTCACCTGTAGGTACGTAGCTAACGGCGAGCAGAAAATGGCACAGTTTTTCTGCTACCGCTATTTTTAACTTCCAAAATAGGCTAATACATCGTATTGGAATAAAAACGAACTTTGTTCGATATCGATGAGCGTTGATGTGGCATCGCAATGCAATACCCGGGCTTCTTCAAGTAAGTCAGTATTCGACAGTTGTTGAAATCGTGACATCACTAAACAGTTGTTAGTTTTGGGCTTGCGTGTTTATGATTTCATGGGCTTGTTGAAGGGAAGTGGAGAAATAAGGTGGCATCAAAATTATTTGTCTGCCCGATTCGGGCAAGCATTTTTCTCCTTGTTCAGAACACTTGTACGACTTTGATTTTCACTTGCCCGAGCAATCGGGAAGTGCTTATGTCCGCCCTGCTATTAGACCTTACCATAGTCACAGCATTCAAAGCTAGCCTAGTATTGCACCTCCTTGGTCTGACCGGTTTGAGGTCAGCAACTGTAGGCAGGCGCAATGGCGTGATAGCTATCTTAGCAGATGTCATTTACGGAAGTTTTACGAGCGAGTGCACGCTGGTGAAGCAGTGATTTAATTACTTGCGAAAACACCGAACCTTGTCGATGTCGAAGATTCCACCACTCCTTCTCTTCCCACCTCCCTGGTTAGACCCTATCGGGCGCAAACGTAAACAAACACATGTGGTTATGCAAAGCATGGCAAGTACGAGTAGTTCACGTCTAAATTCCTACGCCAATGAAAGTACAGTACATGTACTTTCATGGCTTGGCTTATCACGTGACAGGCCAGGCACGCAGGCAGCTAGTGAGGATGGTGGTGCGGCGAGCGGCTACCAATGCGGATCGGAGCAGTAGAGCCACTTCGCCGCGGATTAATACAAGTACATACATGTATTGCATGCGAGCGATCGCGAGCTACGAGACTGGGCTGCACAAGTTATCTCGATCCTCGTTTGAAAATCTCTCCTATTTTGATATTTCGCCATTTTTCGTAAGTCTGCTTGTTATTGTCAACATCACCATGTCTTACATTATCAATCTGTCACGGACATCCTCATGATTTCCAATTAAACGCTTTATATGACCAGTGAAACTTGAACGCGGTAACATTACAAACGTAAGAAAAATAATATTACCTAAGTAGCATGAATTCCTGAATTTTGACGAAAATATCTGTAAGAATTTTTAAAAAATCGAGAGAGAGATGTTTCTTCATTACTATTAAACCATGAAAAGTTATATTTCATTCAATTCGACTTTTACATAAGGAAATAAAATGCAAAGGAATCAGGTTGTACCTCCGTTAACATTGTACACACATTCACCGCGCAGAGTCCGCAAATCCAGTGCGTGACGTCAGGCAAAACGGGCATCTTTCCTGACGAATTGGCCCTTATCAGGCTCCAGAAAACCGCAGTGTTTCGTGAGCGTTTACTTCTTTCTAGCAACGCGAAAGCGAGGTAACAAAATTCCATTGCCTTCTATGTCTTCTGAGCTTTCTAATGATGCCTAAATTGCAGAATTTAATGATCTCTTTGAATGTCTACTTTAAAGGCATAATGCACTTTAAGGGCAACGCTAAATCATGCATACTGTATACCACATTATGTACATCTATTTAGTCACATTTGCAATCTGTACAAGAACCTATGTGGCGTATCCTACGACAATCCGACTGCTGTCTCCAGCCTTTGTACTAAAATGAGATGAATGAACTCTCAATACTTGACCTAGTGAGATCCTGACATGACGTACTGGAAAATAATAGTTCTCGTGCCATCAGGCTTGATAGTAAGTTATAGTGACAATCAGATAGAAACTGTTCATATCAATCAACTGAAAAGTTATGATGATGCTTACTCTATTCATATACAATTACACTTATCACAAGGTCTGTTGGAAATACACAGATGCAAACAATAATCCTACCAACAAACAGGACGTCGAAAGTTGGCGTTATGTCCATACGGTACACAACCAGTTTATGGTAAACTTCCATCTCTTGAAGTATAACCCTAACTTTACTCCAACAATATTACCTTCAACAAGTATAATACCAACTATTTACAATAATCTCAAAGGAATGAGATAACCAAGAGAGGAAAAGGAAAAGGAAAGGCAAAAGTGAAAGGAGAATTGTATAAAGGAGATGGAGAGTGAAGAGAGAAATGGAGAGATAGATACATAGTAAGACAGAAAGAAAACATATCGCAATAAAGCTTAGAACTTAAACTGCAACTTAGCACTTGCAATGAAATACAGTCATGCACATCTTTAAATGCAAAATACATGTAGTAGAAAATCGATTCAGCTTACCTATGTAGGGGAATATGGCAGTCAGCTGTACATGAGAGCAGCGGCTACAATACGTCTCAACTGGCCGATGTCATATAATGCTCTCACCATGAGAGCAAAAAACTTTTCCCCACATAGGCAAACTGCAGAGACCCATCAAGGCCAAAGGTCTGGTAAGACAAGGGGCTCATTATTGTCCACTCGTGACATTCTTGCCAAAGCAAGGGAGTGGGGCTATGGCCTGATGTCTGTAACACTCGCTTCTACTGTTCAGGGGACTGAAAGGGAAGCATGACCACTTGTGTGGTGTGCATATTATAAAAGGGGATTTCTGTGTTCCTAGCAGGTCCTAACACAGATAATAGGGCAGTCTGGATAAAAGAGGGCCGGAAAATCTAGGTCAGACTGTTGTAGTCCAGTAGGTGGTACCATATGCCATGTATATGACCTAGAAAAGCTGTTAAGTACAAGTTTTTGTTGTTGTTGACTTGTAGCCACCTGTAGATGTTGTTAATCTCTGTGTAACTCTTCTGTCACTCATTTCTAGGCCTTGTTCTTAGATGTATTCACAGCATGCATATTGCATGTATGTCACAATGTAGATAAGCTTACAGAGGAAAAGAGAAGTTGTCCATTAACATTGTGTGCCTCATATATAGTGGATATTATTTAAATAATGACAAATTGTTAAAACGGGATGTTGACAGAATTTGATGTGTCTGAAATTCAAACATATTTGTTAATGAAGTGTATTCTATGCACCAGCTCTGCACATGTTTGAAAATTTTCAGATCAATATGTACACTGCAATATATTAACTAAAAATTGTGCTTTTGATTGCAGGAAATTGACTTCCTTCTTGATCAAGTGAACAAAGTCAAGCTCCTGGTCGTGGATAAACTAGACAGTAAGTGGAAAAAAAATGAAACAAACCATACTCATGAATTATTTGGCTACTCTTGAATTGCAGTCCGTGCAGATCTTTTCTGTCCCCACGATACATGTATTACATTTACAATTTGAGGACATGATGACATCCTCCACTGCCCATGGCTAGGTCTAAAAACTGCAAATCCATTCTTATTCTTTTTGATTTGTAGTAGAGGAGGAAAAGCCCAATGATTAGTGTCAAAATGAAGAACAGGTCTTTACAGGTCATTTCAGAATTAAATGAGCATTTTCATATTCTACTATAAATCTTTTGGAACAAAAGCCATGTATTCCACACAATGAGTCTTCAGTAGGCCTACATGGGAAGAAGTTGAGTGGAAGTAGCTAATAGGATATCACATACTGTGATTACTCAAACTTTCAACCAGTACCATTTTACTGCTGAATTTGTGGAACGTTTCAGGTTTTTGAGGGTTGGCAGTCTGTGCAAAATGTCATATGCCTGCTGTTTTATATGTGAGGAAGACATGATGGTAGGCTGTTTAAAAAAAAAAAAATCAACAAACAAACAAACAAACAAAAGCAGACTGAATACAGACTGTAGAATACATGTTCTGTTTTGTCACTGGAAGTGAAAATTAGCCCTTGGTTCCTGAAACCAATTTGCCATTGTGTCTTGTGAATGATGGGTGCTTTCAGTGTGGATGGTTTGTAGCCAGTATGCTCTCCTTACCTGTGACTCATGATGTGTATCCAAAGGAGTGAATTTGACCTAAATGTGATTATTAGAGGAGATGAAATTTGTTCCTGTGACAATTGCTCCCATTAAAAATCTGCCAGCTAAGCCAAACATAAATTCTACCCACAAACATATAACCCTAACCCTACTCCCAATCCTTACATCAAACTAAACCTAAAACCCTATCACAACCATAACCCAACCCTAAAGTCCTTAGAGAAAATAAGACCAGAGCAATTGTCACAGGAGCAAATGTTGTGTCACTGATTATTAGATATGAAAATCAACACAGCGGAGAGAAAGGGATTGTCCTCATCTTTCACTTTCAGCAGCTTTTTAACTACTATAAAGAACTGTCAGTGGCATAGTGGTACAGTATCATCATTTTTTATTTATTTTTTTGGTTTGGTTTGGTCTTGTCAGAACATGAATGCATGTATTACTTGTGTACATAAAACAAGCAATTCTCTGTATTACCATGCTCCTATATTTTATTATTATCACATATGGTTTGTTAGGTAAAAATTTGCAAAATCGTATCCCGAAGGCTAAAATACATTGCAATGACAACCAAATACATTAAACTGTTGTACATTACATCCACATTAAAAAATCACAATTAAACATAAGATATACTGCACAAGACAATTACCACACCTTACTACACAAAAAACAAACATATTTGTATATATAGACATACAAATCTATTCATATATCACAAATGTATCAAATTAAATAAATCTATTTCAGTCAATAATTCATTACCATGAATATTTATAGCTATGTACTACTAAAAAACAAACATAATTTCTTGAATCCAACAAACCATTTCAAATTTACACAGGCATAATCACGCATCAACACTTGCATTTGCACACTTGCTCTAACTCTTGTCAAGACACTTGCACGCATACACACAAACATACTCACATACACCCACGGGCACGCGCAACTGCAGGCAAGATCCAGCACATGGAGAGATCCAGAGACACATACCCACATACACTCACACACACTCACAAGCACATACCTACATATACCTATAATACTAAAATTATTCATGTACATGTACATAACTTTCATACAGACTACAAACTCATAATGATCTTTAATTAACCCATTAATACTATACAGTAATCGCCGTATTCAATCAATATTGTGTTCCTGAATAGGATAAAATACTGTTTCTTCATGTTTCGGTGCTGCATCTCAATGTATATAAAAAATACAAAATTATTCATTTATATATCACAACTTAAAGAAAGAAAATATATATATAATATTCCAAATTGCAATTATACATTTCTGTGTGCATTGCAACATGATTGAGATCTCAAAAGGGCACAAAACTGTCCGTGGTCAACCGGGTAATAGCAGCATATTATACAAACAGATTTTAGAGGTATCTCATCACCATAATGTCTCCTTTGATAACAGTAGAAAAAAAGAGAGAGAGAAAAAAGTAATCATACAACCATTACACAGATACATCACAAAAAGAAAGATATGAATGGGGAGAAGGTTCAGGTGCGAGCCTCCCAACTCTGCCCCCCTCCACAAACCAAACCTGCCATGATCGCCACCGCCGACCCGCAAACCAACAGATATGTCGGAAAAAAGGAACCTGTGGTTCCTCTCTCCGACCCACCGGCCAATCCACAGATCAGCAGCCGCGACCCCAACAAATTCAATTCGTAGAGGGAGACAAACCGCAGAAACCCGCACCTGAAAGATCCTTTTGTATGTCACGACTTAAAGATATATTCTAAATTACACTTATATAATCGTGTGTGCAATTACAACGTGATTGATATTGCGAAAAAAAAAAAAGTTAACGCTGACCATGGTCAAACGGTATGGGAGCGTACTATGCAGATTGGTTTCGGGGGGTCTCGACACAATATCACATCTAGGACATAATATAAAACACAGAATCATGTTCCCATATTGATCATCTATTGAAAAAAAAAAGGGGGGGAATCATATACCCGTTTATATGAATACAACAGAGCTTCCCGACCTCGTTAATTCATTGTTTATTGTTCAATAATCTTGTCATGAACGGGATTGGGCTATTTCTACAACGTTCTGTTCGGCATCTCAGCTCTGTGAATTCATGGTTGTTTCACAAATTGCGTCCATGATAACTCATTCTCCTGGCTGGGATTAAGTCATGAAGGCGAGAGTCTGTCTTTGCGATGCTCTGAGCAAATTTCACACATAGGGAGATGCGACGGTCACTTAACTTCACCAGGTTACATCTCACTAGGGCGTCATCATAACACTCATACTGTGACCCAAGCATAACGCGGCACGCGCGTTTCTGCACTCTCTCGATGTCATTTACTTGGGAAACTGATAGGCCTGAGCACCACACCACCGCGCAATACTCCACGACAGGGCGAACGAAGGTACAATAGATGACAATCAGGTTAGCAAGGCACATACAAAAACCCTTCAGGACTCGCAGAAAGTGCAGTCTCGTATTGGCTTTCTTCAGCGTGTCATTCACGTGACTAGACCATCTCAGATCCTGTTGCACTGTTACACCAAGAAGTTTGATCTCATTCACTTGGGCTACAACTGAATCTCGGATCACGATATCTGATGGTTGCGGCACTTGGCGAGCAAAGCAAATTTGCATTGACGAGCATTTTTTGCGGGTTAAGTTTCATGAAGTTTTGCTCTGACCAGATGTGCAAACGTGTCACAGCTTCCTGTATGGTGGATACTGCACCGAGGTTTCTGCATTCCAGAAGGGTGAGGTCGTCCACGTATTTCAAGCAAGGGATCACTTCATTGCTGCATGCATCATTAATCATCGCCAGAAAGATGATGGGGCCAAGCCAGGTGCCCTGCGGGGCTCCTGAGCGGAGCTCCTGCCAATCTGAATATGTATTCTGATATTTCACTGAGCACGATTCGACAAGAAATCACGAATCCAGTCAACCACACACTCACAGTAAGCAGTAGCTTTTGTAATGCGAGATTGTGATTTATGCGATCGAAGGCCTTGCTATAATCGGTAGAGATTACAGAAGAGATTGACCTCTGTTTGTCAGCATTCATGTTAATCGCGTGAAGCAGGCTGACCAAGTAGTGGGATGTGGAGACTTTTTTTCTGGTTTCCAAATTGCGATTTATCTATTAGTGGTTGCGTATCGCGAAGCGTTAATCCTGCAATGAACTTCTCCGCTACTTTCGCAAAGTGATCAGTAAGAGACACTGGTCTGAGATTGTTGATAGATGGCGGTGTGGTCTTGGGGATGGGCACTACACATGCACGCTTCCATCGTTCTGGGACTTTCGCTTGTTGAAAGGAGGTCCTGAATATGTGTGCGAGAGGCGAACTTAGCTCCAGTGCGAATTCCCTCACCAAACGGGCAGGAATGCCATCAGGTCCTGGGGCTGTACGGGGTTTGATGCGCTTGAGCTCTCGGTAGACTTCCCATGGTTGTACAAGGGGGCAGGGCTCTCAAGAGGGAAGATATGCCAGGAGGTGAAGTGCATCAAGCGGCGGGATGTCGGAAGCGACATTGACGAACTGTGTGTTAATCATGTTTGCAGTTGACTTATAATCTGTTGGTTCAATGTTCTCAATTCGGATCAAGGGGGACTTCCTTGGCCCAGACGTAAGTTTTCCGATGTGTTGAAACCAGGCTGATGGATTAGAATGTTTGAGCTGTTGTACCCTTTTCGAGTAATAATTGGCTTTGGCAGATATGATTTCTTGCTGGATTTTGTTCCGAAGGGCGCGCCATTTTTTGTCCTCTTTTTTCTCAAATGTTTTTTGTCTCTTCATTATCATTGATTTAATGGCTGGTGTCATCCATGGTCTATCATTTATGTGCAGCTTTACAACTCGCGTTCTAAAGTATGTGTCGATCATCGGAACCAGTTCTGCGTAAAAAAGTTCACACTTTTCGTTGGCATCACTTATGGAGAAAAGTTCAGACCAGTCATGACTCGCCAGTCTGGCTCCAAACTCCCGGATATCACTGTCTCTCATTGGGCGGGAGATCTTCGTTCGCGTGACATTTGGAGTGGGGCGTGGTCGATGATTTGGTGACCATGTAATCACGCTATGGTCACTGGCTCCTAGGGGCGAACACGAGATGGGGGCCTCATAATGCTCTTGAAAGTTAGTGACGATTTGGTCCAAGGTACGGCTGCCTCTGGTTGGTACATGTACAATCTGTTTGAAGTCATTGTCCAACAGAAGTGATGATATATCTAGGTCATTTAAATCACCCAGAATCGTAAAGCCGACATTTTGGTGCTTGGTTCTTATTGAATCCATTGTGGAGTGAAGGTGCTCAATGAGTATATCTGCCTTGTCGCTCCTTGGTGGGTGATATATCGCGGCCACAACCATGAACGAAATCGATCGTGGCGCTCTTGTCGGATGGAGTTTAACCCATATGATCTCTAGCTCAGGCGGAAGGGTGACATCCAGAGGTTTAGGGCGTAGTAGATCTCTAGCATACACGGCAACCCCACCTCCTCTTGATTTCTGACGTGATTTGTAGAAAACATCAAAGTCAGCGATAGACATCGTCTGGATCAGTTGATTGTGAATAAACCATGTTTCAGTCACAATGGCGACTTCAACGTTTTGATCGAGAGCGACAGCATGGAACTCGTCAAATTTGTTGTTCAAAGATCTGGCGTTGGTAAGAAGAAAAGATGGCAGTGCGTACGCCATTCTGTTGATTTGAGTAGGACTTTGAATTAGGATGCTCACGTTGACGTTCCCTTGACCCGATTTTTGGCGTTTGTCGTGAGGATTGCTAAATATCGTGACATGACTAGGGATCTTTCGGATTTTGTGTGAACCTGCCCGACATCCACGAGTTCTCCAGACACCGCATCCCTTGGCAACGCGTATTGTGTCCAGGGGTAACTGCGAGGCTCCGGTGTTACGTAATCGGTGGAGTTCTTTGACAGAATATGTGATGCGAGACGCACTCATTGTTAGGGTAATTGAAGGTCTGGGGCACTGAACTAGACATCTGGGAAGGGTAAACGACCTTTTGCTCGCCAAAAAGAAATAGATGTGAATGAAGTAAATGAAAACCTGCACAAAGTTCAAACATGGTGTAATGCCAATAAAATTACAATCAATTTAAAGAAAACAAATTATATGGTAATTTGAAGAAAACGCCAGTTAGTTGCGATGAGGGGTGCAATAAAACTATCTGACACGGACATTGATGAAGTGAGTGTTGCATCCTTTATTGGAACTCAGATTGATTGTCATCTCACTTGGAAACCTCACATTCAATCGGTAAATAAATGTGTTCGAAGGAAAGTAGGTGTATTGTATAAATTAAGACAGTATGTTCCGCAGCACATTCTTGTGCTTTTGTATAAATCTTTTATACAACCACACATATTATATGGTATTGAGGTATGGGGGAGTACTTATAAATCTCACTTAAATTGTATACATATTTCTCCAAAAATGGCTCTAGAGCTATAACATTTTCGACATTACGAACACATTCAGAACCATTGTTCCAACGATTCAAACTTCTAGATGTTGTTAGGTTACATAAATTCTCAGTTTTAACATTTATGTACGATCTCTGCAATGGAACTATTCCGCACCCTCTGTATGACTATTGCCAAACTGTGCATCATACTTACAGGACAAGAACAAATGAAAAAAGAATGTTGTACTTACCAAAATTTAGAACCACACAGGGACAATTTTTGATTTCTTACTTAGGACCAAAACTTTGGAACACATTGCCACGAGAAATGCGTGAACAAAGCAAAAGATCTACATTTCGTAAATGCCTTGCAGATTTCCTTCTCTAATAGATATTATATACTGTATCAAGTATAATAATTTTTCTATGTTAGAAAATATATGATGTACATTGTATTTAAGTATTAACAGCCATTTCAACCAACCATGTAAAAATTTTTCGTTTGTGTTTAGCTTTTAGTATGAAGGTCAAGGTGACCAATCTCGACTAGCATGTGTGCTAACTTTTGGTTTCCTAGTTAACAACAACAACTTTGTAGAATTACGCTACATGTATCACATTTAAATCTCAAATGTTTTCATTTAATCATGTTATTGTAAAGGAGTAATAGATAAGTATTTTTTTCATATATGTATGTACATACAATTGTATAATGATTGAAAATGTACATGTTCAAATGTTGTTGCTAATAAAACTTCAAACTTCAAACTTCAAACTTCATATTGTATGCCATTCACTCTACCTTTCATTTACCTTTCAGAATTTATCACTTTAAATATCCACCATTCAAAACTACCATTCAAACTGATGTAGATAATTGGAACATTTATTTGCATACCACTGACCATTCACGAAATGCTTTTCAACATACCATTGGTTTACCCTTCAATATACCACTCCACATACCATTGGACTACCCTTTAATTAACATACCACTCCATACACCATGGACTTATCCTTTAGTGTGTCATATCTCACCACTTGTATACCACCTAATTGCCATTGGTCTACCCTTCATTTTACCACTAAAGCTTGCAGTTCGCTATCACCACAGGCTCAACATTCAACATTCACTATTGGCTAACCATTCATCAGCCAACATTGGCGTACTGACTGACTTACCGTTCATAATCCACCAATGGTTTACCATTCTACATCCAATAAAGGTATACTAATGGTATACTATCGGCTTACCACTCACCATCTACCATTAGCATCACATTCTTTGTATACAGGGGCATAGTTTATTGTTTTTAACATGGCTACTAATGATATTACACTCTTGTTATTAAAATATGAAAATACCACAGAAAGTTCATATTGAAACATAATTTCTAACACACTTTTTCCACACTCACATGCATATAATACAAGTTAATCAAGGATGGGGATGGAAATGGAGGGTCCCACTAAGAAGCAAATCTTTATATAATATTGGATGGCCTTGAGATTGATACAAGGAAATATTGGACGAGCTATGCACAAATATTGGACGAGTCGAAGACGAGTCCAATATTTTGCTTAGCGAGTCCAATATTTCCTTGTATTAATCGAAAATAGGACATTCAATATCATCATTATTATCCTACAGAGGATTTTAGCAAAGAATGTTTTCACTTTGGCCTACCCTTTCTGTCTCCGACTCCGAGTGCTGTTCCTACTGTGTAGTGATCCTGACATGGGGTATGGTACATGTACACTCTTCAGTGCAAGTTAATCCACTTCAGTCTCTGATAAAACAGTGATCTGTGTATCCAACTAAGGTAGCCGTCATGCTACTGTTAGACCGAGATCTAGCTAATTTAGACCAGAATTAGATGTATTTCTATCCGAGATCTGAGAAACAATTCACGTCACATCTACAGTAGATCGTGAAAGATCGAATAGGCTACCACTACCACAACTAGTCCTATACTGTGCTGTATATAACGTACTTGTACACACGTACGTACATGTACAGTAACTGTAATATGCATATCGCGCATGCAAATGCAAGCGCAGCGGCGGCGGCCGGCTACATTGATCGCGCGCGGGCTATCTAGCAGTAGCGCTGAGCATGCAGAGCTGCAGATCAATCGTTGCCTTGCGCCTGCATGCACAAAAAATGCAACTTGTTTTCATCAAACCTAAATCTAACTTCCTGTTATGAAAGTGATATTTTGAAAAATTGTGTGAAAAACAATTTCAACTAATTGATATATGAAATTTGTTTGTATAAACACAGAATTTTAGAAGAAACGATATTCTAGTTAATTCGTGATTGACCAATCACAGACGTTTTTACTTCTTATTTCAGGTCATCTCGTATATATCTCTACCAATCACGGTGCAGTTTATAAAAACTTTGGGGAATCCCCCTCTTGCCGTCCAATATTTTAAATATTGGTCGCCTCGGCAAAAAAATATTGGTCGAGTTCAACAAACTTTTTAAGTGGGTTGGAGGTTATGAGGTGCGTCGACAAAATAACACTTGTATTTGGGCTCTAAAAATCCTCTGTATGGATAATAATGTATGATATGGGACCCTCAGAAAATATACAAGACTGCAAATAATGAATTAAGCTGCAAACTATATAAAACAAAATAAAACGAACGAAAGTCAGCTGACATGAAATCGAATTGGGGAAAAAAATAGAAGAAAAAAAAAAGATAAAAGAAAAACAAGGTCTGCTTGAGGCAGAAATCAATTTAAAACAGTAATAATTAAATTTAACTTTTCCAACATAGTTTTTTTTTCCTGCAAACTTTAAATAAGAAAGAAATAAACAATTTGATAAGAAAAGAAAAGATCTTAGTTTGATTGCAGACTGCCTTGTATTTATCCAAAGCAAACTTGACATTGTATGTTCATGGTTTTGATATCTTCTAACACCTTAGTATAGTAGGCTTCTACTATTTTAGTCTGATGTCAGTTAACTAGAGCTCCCAAACAATGTATGGAGTGCGTGTGTAGCATCCATTGGCACACATAGTGGTAATGTTGTGTGACTTGAACTCTTGACACAATCTTGATGAGATAGTGAATGATGAATTATGCTATCTACCCTGCTGAATCCACACTGAATTATCAGCATTGTTTCAAAGTTGTGGATAACCATACTTTAAACTAAACCACTGATTGTGACAATCAGCAGTTTTTTAAACAGTATTGAAGGAGAGTGAATATTTGATGATTCTAGGACAATGCACATGCACCAGAGGTACCAATGCAAAACAACAATAGAGATTGATCATGCAAATGGGTTATTATGTTATTTCATGTTCTGGCCCTAGCAACAACTGAAAAATTGTAATGTTCTGCCCAAACGGCTGGAAAAGATTTCACAAACACTTTGGAAATGAGCATTTTGAAAGTTATGTGTTGCTTGAAGGTTCATAATTATGGTGAAGTAAATGAGGTAGAAAGGTTTGCAGTAACACCATGTGTATTCAGTCCTAGCAGGGACTGTTGCTTGGCAGAAGAAGAACCTAGACAGAGGGGAGTTGAGGAAGGAAGTGACATAGGGAGAATGTAAGGAAGGCATATAGAGACAAGTGAGGGGCAGCAGTGAGCTGAAAGTTGAAGTTGCACTGGTCGACACAGAAGAAAAGGGGACAGAAAGAGTCATAAGGGAGAATAGAGTGAAAAATCAGGTAAAAGGTTTGGAAATCGTTGGGAAGAGAAAGAAGAATTAGAATTCACTGCTCTCTCCTACAGTATCTTCATGATTTTCCAACCTTCAACTTCTCCCATCTCTCCATTCTTTCTATTTCATCTTTCTCCTCCCAACAATTTCTGAACCTTTTACCTGATTTTTACCCAATTCTTCCTTACAACTCTTTCAGTCCCCTTTTCTCCCATGTCCACTAGTGCAAGTTCTACTTTCATCTCAATGCAGTCTCACTTGTCACTGTTTGCCTTCCTTACTCTCTAAAAAAAATCGAGTGAAAATTTTCACTCTAAAAAGAGTGAATACAAAAAAGAGTGAATTTCGAGTGAAATTGGAGTGAATTTTGAGTGAAAATGCTCATTTTCACTCATTTTGGAGTGACGTCAGGGATCACTCGAAGATTTTGGAGTGATCCCTGACGTCACTCCAAAATGAGTGAAAAGCTCATTTTCACTCATTTTGGAGTAACGTCAGGGATCACTCGAAGATTTTGGAGTGATCCCTGACGTCACTCCAAAATGAGTGAAAATGAGCATTTTCACTCAAAATTCACTCCAATTTCACTCGAAATTCACTCTTTTTTGTATTCACTCTTTTTAGAGTGAAAATTTTCACTCGATTTTTTTTAGAGAGTACAGTCTCCCTATATCGCTTCCCTCCTCAACTCTCCTTTGTCTCGGCTCTTCTTCTCCCAAGCAACAGTGTCTGCTTTACACATGGTGTTACTGCAAACCTTTCTCCATCATTCTGAAAGTTTAGGGCACTTCTATTTTTATCATATCTTCAAATTGATATGAGCTGTTGAAAGAAATTACAAAGAAGCTAGCACTGCTGAAATAGAAGATCGGGTATACATGACTTCATAATCATTTTCACTGATTTCTGGACAACTAACCTGTTTAACTTCAACCCTATTATGTCATGTCAACACAACGCACGGATGTTGAAAATGGTATTGAATACTTATTTGTCCTGTTTGATACTTCCCCACTAGATGTAAGCAGTTTGGTTGGTGTTCCTGTAAAACAAGGACTTGGGGTTGAGGTTGAACCAGCCATCTATGCGGTCCTGGAGCTTAATAGAGGTAAATCCATTGCCTTAGATTTAGTGTGGCATCAACTTAGTTACTGTTTGTGCCATACATTTAGCAAGTCTAATTTTTTGTGAATCTGGACTTGGTAACAATTTTGTGAGTGGTTAAATTGGCTATCATGGAGTTCAGCTATGAAAGAAGAAATGTACCAGAGGTGACTGAAAAATTTTGAGCCTAACTTGGAAAGGATTAATGAAGACCAAATTTGGTCCATTTGATCTTTCACATATATCCTAAACCTATTCACCATTTTTTTTTTTGGTGGTAGCATGACAGATTACACTGTACCTCCATAAGGAAGGTACTATGATGGACAATACTACTCTGATCAACTGAAGCACCTATGCAAAATGAAATAAAAAATCAAGAAAAGAGGCAAAGAGTAATCACAAAATGGGTCTTGTTTCACCAGGACAATGTTCCAGTGCATTCATTAGTGATAGTGATGGCTTCCAAGTTGTTCCATACCCACAATTTTTACCAGACCTAGCCCCATCGCACTTCCCTGAACCTCAAAAAGGATTTGGCTGGACAATGCTGCACCACCACTGAAGAGGTCATTGCTGCTATCAACTCCCACCCAGACAACCAACCAGAGACTACAGGGGCATTGAGGCACTTCCATTATCTCTGGAGGAAGTGTGTGCACTCGCAAGGGGACTGTGTCGAAAAATAGGGCAATATAGTATTTCTGCCTCTTACATCTTGAGGGGGCTCATAACTACGTGTATCAGTTGCCCCTCATATGTGTGCATGTAGCATTCACATTCACTGGTATCAGAGTTAATATTTTAGTGTGTTTTTGAATTCGCAAATAGCGTCGGATTTTTGTAAATTTACAAAAATATAAACCTAGCGAAATATATTGTGTACATAGTATATTGCAAGTAATTCACTGACTTTTCTCTTTTCAAGACATGCCCGACCAGCGCAGAACAATGTTTTATTATTTTGATTTTAAATAATGTGATCTACATTCAATACAACTGGCTACCTGTCTCCCAAAGTATGCTATTATCTTACCAGCTACACCCGAACCCGAGAGCATAATAACACACAGAAATCAAGACAAAAATCAGTCACTCACCCCAACCATTTCCCACACACCTTGAGTCACACACCCCAGTGTGTGTACGCCTCCACAGTGGTAACAGCATGCACGAATTGGATCAGTTCCATTGCTTAGAAGGGGTAAACTGTTCATTCCTCTTGAGCGCACCTTGCACACGTGCACATTGTACTGGAAGTAACGTACGCAGTCTAGTATTAAGCACGGACCTCGCTATTCAGCTCGAACATCACCACTTCAACAGTGGAAGCTGCCCAAGCCAAAACAGCGAGGGCCGGGTGTACAATACAAGTCAGCATACAGTACAGTGGATGGTGTACAGCATCGTATTGACTTTCAGTGCACGCATTGTGATGTGTATGTAGAGAAAAACTTTCTCGTGCATATTTATTTTGCGAGTCGTGGCTCTCGCAAAATTTGCAATATTAAAATGCATGCTAACATTCCTTGTTTTACAGTATCAGGTGCCCAGTTATGTGGTGAATACTCAATTACAGTTTCTAGCAATCTAGTGGTCACATTTATTACAGGGCTGCCAACTCTAAAGCGTGAGACTCACGCAAGTCAACCAATTTTAGCGAAATCTCACGCTAAACCCCCAAAATGGAATGTACATGACTACAAAAATAAATATATCTCTAAATTCTCTGATATTCTGAATATCGATATGCCCAAGCCCAAAATTTCGAGATTTCCCCGCGCGGGTGTAAAGCTTAACCAATAATAATCGTTTTCGGATCACACGCAAAGACGAGCTATTGGATTACGATTGGTTTCTACCTATACCACGTGAGCGTAGCTTGTACTTTTGGCAAATTACAGTACATGTATGGCTATGACGTGTGCTTTTACATCGCTTTACATACACTGACTGTGTACTTAGTACGTACGTACATGTACGTACGGCCGCACAGCAGGCCGCCAGTCGCTAGCCAGGAGGTCGCTCCGCTCCCTTGCAGTGTCTCACGCCAAACTCTCACTCAAGGTTGGCAGCCCTGTTTACTATCACCTATCAGTGATGTGTGAATGCAGTCTCTCATGCAGTTATCAAATCAAGCCTACTCTAGGATGGCCCAGATACCATTGCCAGCCAGTATTACAATCCCACCATAAGTCCACCACTAACACCTATTATATTATCCATCTCTTTATCCTAGATGCCCAAGATGCCTACAACCTCCTCAACGATACCAACAATCTCATTCTTACCCTACAGAGTCAGGCTACACAGCTTGAGAAGGCTTTGGCCAATGAGCAGCAGGAGCTGAATCAAACCCTCCAATTAGAAACCTGCTCTCAGAGCAGCTCTTGTCAGGCTGCTCGTGACCTGATTGACATTGAAAAGCTGGCCATAACTACATATTACAATGAGGTAAGAGTGGAAGGAAGAAATAAATCAATGCTTCATCTTCTAGCAGGTTGTAGGAAAGTTACTGGGAATGAAGGCATTAAATTAAAGGCAACAAAGCTACTTGAATTAGATCAAATCAGGCAGTAATCATTAAAAGGGACTGGGGATGAGTGTTCGGTTGTGCAAAACATGCGAAAGAGAAGGTGTTTTGGGTATAAAATGAAAGGTAGATATGTAACTTAACATGTGTGAAAATATCTTAGAAATCGGAATCTTCTCAAATGTTTTAAAAAGCGAAAAACAAAACATACTTTTCTGGAAAAAGACCCTTCGATACGATGGCGATACGTATTTGAATTGCGGAATACTGCTTGTTGACTGCGAACATCAAGCCAACTTACAGCGAAATCAAGCCAACATGCCGAGTGAGCTGCGGAACTATAAACGTGCGAAACTCTTCTTACCCCGCCGACCGCAAAAAATTAGTCGCGCTAAAATATCCACTTTTACAGTACCAAAGTAACCTGTTATCTCCTTACATCTGCCCAGGCTCTGATAAAATCAATATCTGTCAGCACTCTCACCAGGTTTTGATCCACTTCAATTTGACCCAAGTCCTTTCCTCAGAGTAGCATTTTCCTCCACAACTAATTGGAGAAGGCAACGGCATTCCTGAACTTGTCCTTTTTCCATTTCACAGGGGCATCTGGACTGGAGTTCATCTGTATATCAGACACAATGAAAGGCATTAACACTGACTTACAATTAGGATAGTCCCGTTAGTTCTTCACCAATCTGTAAATTTAGTCACAGAACTTGCTATCCCATGTATTTCAGTGTAGAGTCTACCAGGTAGCTTTATCTTGTAGTGCTCACATACATGCAACAGAGAAAACTCCATGAAATATGTTAGAAATAGACTGTCTACTGTAGAACTTAAATAGCAAAAAGGAAAATAAGACCTACAGAGACCCTAGCCAAATTTTTGATGAGTTGACACTGCACATGACGTCGGGATGACCTCAGCCTCTCATTGTGCATCTGGGTAATTCTGTGAAGTTGGGGCACGAAGTGTGACGTTTTAGCATAACTCAATACTAATTATGCTATACATGTATTGTTTATAGGCTTTGCAGTTGTATTGAGACCATACATTTTCCTGGAAATTTTGTGCCATTCCGACTCAATTTTGATGAAATTATTAAAACGATATGTAATGGTGTCCTGTAGCATCGTGACGTGTCCATGTAGCATCGTGATAGTAAACATTTGGTCCTAAAAGACAAATTAAGGCAATTAGCTTGACCAAAATTTGATGTAATATGCATAATTACTAGATTAGTCAGATGGCTAAATATCTTAACTCTCCTTTCCACAGTTTTACACAAAAAAGGACACCGCATAGCATCGTGATACATTTTGTAATTTTCTTTTAAAATTGAAACTGTGTACAGGAAATTTGAGATATTTAGCTATCTTATTCATACCTTGTAAATATGCATATTGCATCAAATTTTGGTCAAGCTCATTGCCATAATTTGTCTCTTAGGACTAAATTTTAAAATATCACGATGCTACGTGGACACGTCACGATGCTACAGGACACAGTGTTACATATTGTTTAATAACTTCATTAAAATTGAGTCTGAATGGCACAAAATTTCCAGGAAAATGTGTGGCCTCAATGCAAATGTAAAGCCTACAAACAATAAATGTATAGCATAATTGATATTGAGTTATGCTGACATGTATTTTTTCAATATCACGATGCTACATACATGGACACTGCCCCAACTTCATGGAATTACCCATCTACAAAGTAGGCCCTATTTATTTATATGTTGTGTATACAACCTCACATCGGGCCTATAATGTCTTTCAATCCAGCCACATGCAAGGGATTTGGGGGTCTGTATAATTCCACATACAATCATATAGTAGGCCTATATGTGGCTGCAATGTACAAACTATGTAACTTGTAACCCTAAAAGTAATGATCAAGACAACCATAATCTTATTAACCACTACCACAGCTTTGGGTTAAAAAAAAAAAAAATGTTATAAGTTAAATTACAGCAAGAATAAGAACAGCATCGTTTGAGAACACAGAGTTATCTAACAATTTATTGATGTTTTGTGTACTAAATATCAACATTAACTTTCATTTGCAGGTTCAAAACAGTTGTTGGATCTAGGTGTATTAAAATAGTACCAGGTAATTAAAGTTAGTTTGTACAAACCTTTTGTACCGATGGAAGGGCTGGTCTCAATGGGCAAGAGGGGATGTCACTGGCTTCATCAAGCTGGGAGGGCTGGTCTCGACTGATGAGAGGGGACATCACTGGCTTCACCAAGCCGGGTATAGGCTAGCTGGTCGAAACTGACGAGAGGGAATGTCACTGGCTTCATCAAGCTGGTTAGCTAGGAGGGCTGGTCTCAATTGATGAGAGGGGATGTCACTGGCTTCACCGAGCTGGGTAGCTGGTCAAAACTGATGAGAGGGAATTTCACTGGCTTCATCAAGCTGGGTAGCTGGGAGGGCTGGTCTCAACTGACCAGAGGGGCTGTCACTGGCTTCACTGAGCTGCCTAGTCAGGATGGTCCTTGAATGCGATGCTGGCTGTTGCCCTACAAAAGATACCCACAATAATATCTGACAGACCTTCCTCAACAACTAGCACCTACTGTGCTACAAAGCATACACCATTAACCACTACATTATAGAGACTGAGTGAACTGCGCTATAATGCATATACGCCATTAGCCACTTATGTATGTACGCACAATAGATACACTTCAATCAACATTTTTGGAATGCCATGTGTACCGGAGACAATAACAAGGTACCTTACCAAACATGTGAATTCACGTTTTTGGTCCGATCATAGCTGCGATGACAACATATACACAGTTGAGTCTCCACAAAGTATTTTGTAAAAACCGAGTTACCAGATTCGCTGACACTTTCATTCATTCAGTGTCGTTTCGTAAAATTGGATTTCTCGCCTATCGCCAATTTGTAACAAACGTCAGTTCTGATGAGTGTCGTAACTTTCTTATTTCGACATTTTGAGACCCATAATTTGACATGAAGGTAGAATAGGGCAACATAATCCAGAATACGGTAAAATAGGAATTCGCGTATTTACATGCAAAACACAAATAGCGTGCCATTTCTTACTGTGAACAGCGATTTATGTGTAATAGAGAAGCCCATTTCAAAAAGGAGAAATGTTGAGCCAAATTTGGGATGTCATTCATAGGCAAAAAAATTTCCAGTTATGGTAACTATACACAGCCCAGTTGCTGTACGTAGGTACATAGCGACAGGATTCGCACAGCGTACTTACAGCGTCTACCACTCCTAGTCCGAGGCCCTTTTTCTCTGCCATTATAGCTGTAGCCCGACCAGACGCTGTAAGTACACTGTGCGAATCCTGTCGCTACGTACCTTCGTACAGCGACTGGGCTGTGTATAGTTACCATAACTGGATATTTTTTTGCCTATGAATGACATCCCAAATTTGGCTCAACATTTCTCCTTTTTGAAATGTGCTTCTCTATTAATTACACATATATAAATCGCTGTTCACATTAATGGCACGCTAATAAAGTGTTTTGCATGTAGATACGCGAATTCCTTTTTTACCGTATTCTGGATTATGTTGCCCTATTCTACTTTCATGTCATTAAATTATGGGTCTCAAAATACATAGGTCTAGGATACCTACCATACCTCAATCGCATTCTGAATACACCTTTTTGTGAATCTGCATGTAGCTGCCTTTCTCCACATATGTGAGTAAAATCTCAGGCAAACTCTGATAGGCCTATATCTTTTAGTTTAATAGAAAAATGTTAGGGTGTGGCATAGGACACCTAACAAAATTACTAATCTAGGCCTACTATCAGTATTACTAAAAATAGTAGGCCTATAGTGTGTGTAGATCCTCTAAGTGACATCTCTATCAATTAATGTTACACTAACAACACTAACACTAACACTGTAACAGTATAGGTCCTACTCACACTGAACTAGTATGACTATGAGGTCTTCCGAGTTTCACAAATTTATTACCGATCCAGCCGAAGTGAAATGACATCTCTGTCGTTCAGCCCCTTATCTTCTAGTGTCTTGAGGGGAATTGGGACTCTACATTTTATTTTTCTGTCACCATCTCCATACTCTGTCACTAGTTTTCATGGTCTTCCTCTTCTTGGAGACAGATCTCTCGCTCTCCTCCTGCGGCTCCATTGTTAGTGTGGATGGAGTGGTACACGGTCCGGTAAGTAGGCTATACGCAGCCAGCAGAGTTCAAGCGGACCCGTGCTAGCTAGCTGCCGGGCGGATCCCGGGAAATGCACCGATAACGCTCGCTAGCCAGTGAACAGGCGCCCGGGTTTCGCCTCGCAATCGCGGCGATATCTTGGGCTTGCTTTTCGCCGAGGAGAAGGCAATACATTAACGCTGTGCCAAAATCGGACAAAAGAGGGAGGCAAAAACAACACTTGAACGGAGAGCCTCTCAGCCGACCCCCCGTGATTTTGACAAGCGTTACATGTAACGCTCTTCAAAAAATCATAGATATCTTCATAATGCCGTATTTTTCATCGATTCTTTTTCATTGCTTAGTCCTTTCATAGGCATTGGTCCTTGTTTTTGCCTGTTTCACTTCATGAAATAGCACTTTTGCATTTTGGGTTCCAACACTCCTCCCCAGTCCCTTTAAGCTATGACTTTAAATGTTAGTTACACAATGTTTGCTGTACCCGCTTTTCAGAATTAATGATAAATGATGTCGTATTACTGCAACATTTCTTGCGTGATATGACCTTTGGTGATTTGTATGTCATATAAAGAGAGGAAGAAATGTAGGAGGAAAAGATGGAGCGATTTTAGAGAGCCAATGATAGAATTTTTTATCTTAAAAAGCCATAAATTTAAACTGTCAATACTTAAAATCTTCATTTTTTCATAGTAGTGTTTTAAAGCCTGCACTCAGAAAAGAAAGAAAATGTGGCTTGCATTGTGTGTTGGTACATAGTCAGTGAATGGTTGGTTCATCATTCAATGAGTTGTACTAATCTTGTGGAGAGAACTAATGAACTGAAACTTATAATGTGCAAAAGGTACTAGTTTTGTGAGTCAGGCAAGACAAGCTCATGACAGCCAAGTTTATGTGAAATTTTCTTTCAGCTGTCTCCTGAAGTTTAAAAATTAAAATTTTAGACACATGATGATGTGAGGTATATGTATGGTTTGTCTATTTGTTTGTTTGTTTGTCCTTTGGTGTGTGTGTGTGTTTGTTTGTTTTTTGTATGTCAGGCAAGGTATTGGTTGGCATGGTTATGTCTTTTAAATTTGCTCTGAACTTCCTGCACAGATTTTAAGCAGTTGGAATGATACCTGGTACACACCTTAAGAAAATGACAGTCTTTGCCTTTCACATATTGTACTGACATCTGTGAAAGGTAACAGTTAGTTTTTAGCTCACCTGAGCCTTAGGGCTCAAGTGAGTTATTGCGATCGCTCTTCGTCAGGCGTGCGTCGTGTGTAAACTTTTTACATTTTCATCTTCTTCCTGAGAACCCCATAACCAATTTTCACCAAACTCGGCAGGTAGTATCCCTAGGGGGATAGGATCTGAATTTGTTCAAATGGGCACCATGCCCTACCTGAGGGGCCCAAGAGGGGCCCAACCCCCCCCCCCCCCCCCCCACAAAAAAAAAAAATTAAGGAATCGTGAAAAATCTTCTTCTCTAGAACCAGAAGTGATAGAGCTAAGTTAATACTATGAGTTAGTACATTGATGACTGTAGTTTCAAGTTTGTTCATGGCGGAATCAGGGGTGCTCCACTTGGGACCAAGGGGAGGGGGTGGGAGGGGTCCTAATGGGGCCCAAATTGTACATTTTCATCTTTTTCTTGAAAATGCCATAATGAATTTTCACCAAACTTGGTAGGTAGCATCCCTAGGGGGGTAGAATCTCATTCCCATCAAATGGGCACCATGTCCCACCTGGGGGGCCCCAGGGGGACCTAAATTGGGGCCTAAATTATAAATTTTCTTTTTTTTTTTCTTGAAAATGCCATGATGAATTTTTACCAGACTTGGCAGGTAGCATCCCTAGGGGGTAGAATCTCAATTCCATCAAATGGGCACCATGCCCTACCTGGGGGCCCCGAGGGGGGGGGGGGATGGGGCCCAACCCACACCCAGTAAAGAATCTTTAAAGATTTTCTCTATAGAACCAGAAGTGATTGTTTTAAAAGTTAATACAATGAATCAGGATATTGATGACTGTTGTTCCAAGTTTGTTCATGGCAGAATCAGGGATGCTCCCCCCCCCCCCCCCCCCCCCCAATTGGGACCCAAGGGAGAGGGATGGGATGTGGGTCCAAATGGTGATGTAAATTGTACATGTTCATAATTGTTGAAAACCCCTTTGTGAATATTCACCAAACTTGACAGGTACATGTAGCATGCCAGGTCAAGATCTCAATTTGTTCACTTGGGGGACCCGAGGGGGCCTAATTCCCCCCCCCCCCCAACATTAAGGAATATTTACTATTCTTCTCTAGAACCAGAAATGGTAAAGCAAAGTTACTTTGAGTTTGTACATTGATGACTGTAGTTCCAAGTTTGTTCATTGCAGATCCAGGGCTGCCCCTCCAAGTTTCCAATATTCTTAGGTAAGAGTCTGCAAGAATGCATGGAAGGTGAACTTGCAATACTCAGGTGAGCGCATGACCCCCGAGTCTCTTGTTTGTAATGAGACTTCTACGAAGCACTCTTTCCATATCTTCAGTCAGATGAATTTTCACATTACCGCACCAAATATGTAAGTGTGAAATTCTGTTTTGACATTACCATACAAGACTCTTCCATATATCTTTACTCTTCAAAAAAGAAAGTAACGCAAAGCTAGATTTCCATTGTATGTTTCTAAATCGTTTGATTTATGAAAGAAGCATGGCAAAAATGGCAGAAATCAAATTCTGAACAACTTTGCTGGTGAAAATGCATAGGTAAGCTCCATTATATCCTTTTACACACAATGTTTCAATACATGAATATTTATTGGGAAAATTGAACTGTTGTTTTACTTCTTTGAAGAGTATATTATTTCTGTCATATCTTTCTAGACCAACTTGGAAGATCTGCTGAACCCAGCAAGAAAGGCCTTGCAGAGCAATTTAACGAGCCTTGCCATCAGCAGTCAGTCCATCCTTCACTCAGTTCCCAGAAGGATCGGGGAGGAAGGGCACACCCATGTTCAAAGTATGATTCTGGAAAGTTTCAGAAGTGTGAAGCACTTGCAAATATCCCCATTTTATGCCAAAAGCCACTTCATCTGATTTGAGAAGAATTCAAGGAAAAAAAAAAAGATACCCTGCTGCTTAACAAGATGACATGAAAATATAACATTTTGATTGGTATTTCATCTATTTGTAAAGCATGTTAATGTGCATGTGAATAGATGGAGGGATGGAGAAAATTACAAGTTCCTAGTCAGTATGTATTCATGAAAGAGGTACAGTATATCACAACAATGCCCATAGCACAGATCTGTGGAGAGATTTATCACTTAAGTCCATTTAAGGTTGCTTTTACTGGACAAAGCAAAACAAACCTAGAAGTTCTTCAAATGTTGTTTGCATGGTGTGAACCTTGCATTTCAGTAATGCCAACTTCTACCTGAAGCCATCACTCCTGTTCACATGGATAAAACTCATCTCACTGCTGAATATTTGTGACCCGCTACAACAAAATAGTCCTAAAGTCGGGTGAGGCCGATTATTTGAAAATTGCATGACACAATTCCCTAATCTTTCTGATTTAAATTGATGTATAACACATCTTCTAAAAATAATTGGCTGTGGAGATATCGATGTTTAAAAGAGAGCATGTCGAGACGTCTGGGAAATCACTGTTTCGAGAAAAGCGCCCTAAAAGATCTCCTTGCGACGCAATCACGATCAAGGGACACGCAAGTCAGTATTCACCTCCGGACAATAGAAGGTAAGCCCTAGCAACCCCCGAAATGCTCATTCAAACACAGCGTCGGCGGTCTCCTCACCGACCAATCAGTGACCAGGATGCCAGGAGAAGCGGCTGGGCATAGCGCACCCTGCCAGCACGCACCAGTCGACTGGGCAGTGTGCGAGCTTCACGCTTCGGTTAGCGGCAAGCAGTAAACTGACCAATGAGATCACTCTGGTCGTTGTTAGGGGCGGAGCCTATCTGTGGCGCTCAATCCAAATGTTCGAACCCGTTTCTGCTTCTTTGAAACGCCAAAAAACATGGCCCAGAAAAACGCTATTTTTTGGTCTTTCCTTTCATCATTTTGCTTCAAAATTTCGACAGACGATAGAAGACATGTGAGACTCTAATAATATGTCAAATTCAGAAAATCGTAAGTTTTGACCAATTTTGATGCTCTGACTTCAAACTCGGTTTTCACGGCTTTGACCGTGCGCGACTTTAGGACCATTTTGTTGTAGCGGGTCACATTTGTTCTTGCCAGAACAAAGTAGCTTGATTGTGAATCACCAAAGTAAAGGACAAAGCAGTATATGGGTCTTTCTCCCTTGATGATTCAGGTATCAAGCAGATGATAGACGATTTGTATGCAGGACAAGCAGCAGACATCGTGGACTCGGCCCGACAGCTTAGTGAAGGGGTAAGTCTTCAGTGGTAATAGTAATGGGTCTTCTACTGATCTTTGTCTTGTCACCCAGTGACACTCCTCGTGCATCTTTTCATTTGAAAAGAGCCACAATTTGACCTGTTGAGGATTAGTCCCGCATATACTCAGGCAAGCGTCTATGGGAAATATGTGTTGTAGCAAAATCAAACCGTCCTCAAAGGGTTAAAAGAAAGCGTGACAATTACTGAAACAAAGAGCTTTTGAGCTCTTCCTCGAAAAGGAGGAAGTTTCTATTCGCAGATTTGCAGGCAGTGAGGTCCAGAGAGAAGAACCAAACTGAGAGGAAGCTCTGTTTCCTCATGAAAGATGTGTGTGGAGAACTCGAAGGTTATGAGCACTGGCTGATCAAAAGCATCAAATTTGATGTATTTGCGGAGTATTTCCCATGCCAGACACTGAACCCCTGCTGGCTGCTTAAGCAGGATCTGCTTGAACAAAATGTATTTTTGTGCCCCCGCCATGAAATGGAGGCATGATCGTTTCAGGTTGTCTGTCAATCCATCCTTCTTCAACCATTTTTGTGGATGACATAACTAGAATTGTATGAGGTATCCAGTAAAACCTGACATATGCATATGTATGTATGAGTGG
This sequence comes from Diadema antillarum, assembly GCF_040938485.1. NCBI lineage: Eukaryota > Metazoa > Echinodermata > Echinoidea > Diadematoida > Diadematidae > Diadema > Diadema antillarum. The sequence goes on from NW_027273114.1 coordinate 34,200, forward strand.
AAGAAGCTGTGTATATCAACTTGTGGGCACACACGCTCAAGGTCTATAAAGGTCATATGGTCAGGTTCAATTTCTATGATTTCACTATCTCCCCATATCTCTGCAATACCTGAAGGTATTTCCATGAAACAATGTATACATGTATTTCCAGATAAAGATTTTCTTCTGAGAAAGTTTTGGCCATGGGGTTCAAGAGTCAAAAGGTCAAGTGAAAGTGCTAGAATTCTATTATTTTTTTCATTGATTTGCATCGCAATCATTTCCCGTTTGAAATATATATGTTCTTTTGCAACAGACGTATAAAGTTACTTAGTATTGTGTCAATAATATTCAGAACAGCAGCAAGACAAGTAACATAAGAGTTCACTACATCTGATAGACCTTATAGTCTAAGTGCCAGAGTTTGAACCGGATGCAGCCTCTTCCCACCCCCCCCCCCCCAAAAAAAATGCATATTTCCTTGCAAGTTGTGAAAATCACTCTATATTAATTTACGAGATTAAAACTAATTTGTATGCCTCTGCCACGAAGTGTCAGCGGAGGCATTATGTTTTCAGGTTGTCAGTCTGTTTGTCCGTCCTCATCTGTCCTTCCGTCTGTCCTTCCGTCCGTCCTTCCGTCCGTAATCAATTTTGTGGACAGCGTTACTAAAAAGCCATTTGAGGTATCCTAATGAAACTTGGCATGTATATGTATGAGTGGGCGAAGTTGTGCCTATCAACCTTTGGGTGCACATGTTCAAGGTCAAAGGTCAGGGTCAAATGCTCAAAATTACACTATTTCCCCCAATTCTATGCAATGCCTGAAGGTATTTTTGTGAAATTTAGTGTATACATGTACTACCAAATAAAGATTCTCCAGAGAGAGTTTTGGGTCTTGAGGTCAAAGGTACAAGCTCAAGTGAAAATGTTAAAATTTCACTTTTTTCTTCATGTCTCGCAAAAGGTATCTTCATGGAACTTAATACATGTGCATGTACTGACTGGCATTGATTATCTAGGGAGTCTAGGGGTCATGGATCAATGGTCAGGGGTCAAAGGTCAAGGTCAACTCCTCAAAATTTCACTTTTTCACCCATATTTATGTAATGCTTGCAGGGTTATGCTTGAAACTTAAAGAGACTGTACAGTACTTGTTGAGGTGGGGATTCATGTTTTGAACATTCCTAAGTGAGATAATGAGAAACCTCTTATGAAATATGAAAGAGCATGTAATTTTGAGAAGGATTCAACGTTTATTTTATGAAAATTGGTTTTCAAATGGCTGAGGTATCCCAAAAAGTGATAATAAAAAACGTGACAGGCCATGCCTTTTATTAGGATCTCTTTGTTTCACTTTGTTTTTGGATATCTCAGCCATTTCAAAACCGATTTTCATCAAATAAACTTTTGATACCCCTTAGAATTGCATGCTCTTTGACATCTCATAGAGTCAGGGATCTCGCCAGCGTATATCACCCTTGTCGGCCCCGACAAGCGTAAGCTTTGAAGAGACAATTGCTGACAAGGGCGATACCACGCATGAACTTGCTCGGGAGAGCTCAGTTCGAACCAAGTTTGGAACGCCCATCCGACCTGCGCCTTTCCTTCTTATGATTATCCGGCTAGAAAAGAAGCTAGAATTTGAAAAGAGGAGCAGTTCACAAGCGCAAAAAGTTATCCATGCACAGATCGCAATAACGCGGCTCTACATAGCACACCACACACTCGCTCATAGTCAGTCATGATCTGATTCGGGATCAACACACACAGCAGTTTGAAGTTGCACATAGACAGCCGCCTGCCTTCGCCCGCCGCTCTTTTGTGTGTGATATGCATGTGAGAGAGGGAGAGAGGACGGAAAGAAAAAGACCGAGGAAGGCTGACATGTGCTTGCTTGTTGTCACGCTCGTTGTCAGGTTACGCAAAAATCTAGACGATATTAAATGAAATGCATGCCCATTACCTCTACCAAAGAAGGTTGTATTTTTTGCTGCTTTGGTTTGTTTGTTCATTTGTCTGTCAGTCTGTCTCTCTATTCGCAAAATAAGTCAAAATTTGAGAACAGATTAGGATGAAATTTTCAGAAACAGCTGGTTGGTAATGGCGCAAGGAACAGATGATTAGATTTTGGTAGTGATCAGGATTACCGCCGGGATCCTCCGTCAGGATCCAGGATTTTATTGTTTTAATTTTCTTTCGTATTTTTGAAAAGATTCATATCAATTCTACTGCGTTTAATAAGCTGGCCATCAGCAATAATGCGTAAATAAATGCGTTCAAAGCATGCTGAGTGGCTATGGAATCTTTCATTGCCGCATAGGGAAAATTACTTTCATCTTCCAGAAATTAGTGCTCTGGAGTAAGCATTTTTTTAAAAAAGTTTCTGTGAGTTATTATTATTTTTTTTAATTAAAAGCCGTACGTTTCATTCGACCTTTTAGTAATTCTGTCATGATGGTCTTTCAAGTTCAACGTACGTCTGGCTTGGCTTGATGAGAGGAGAAAAGATGGGTGAGGTGAGAAGAGATGAGATGAGGTGGTGAACAGTTTTAGGGGACCTACATGAGCAGAAAATCGATGACTAATCATTCATTGCTGTTCCCAGATGGTTCCCATGCTATCTACACGCTGTTTACGACCACTGAAGTAATATAGGAATACGCGCAACATTCCTTTATCTGACACCTGGCTTTTGTGGAAATTTCCACAAGCCATGATATGATATCAAGTTTCCCATTGCCTTCAGTCATTGTTGTTGCTGTTGTTTTTATGCCTCCGCCATGAAGTGGTGCCGGAGGCATTCTGTTTTCGGGTTGTCCGTCCGTCCGTATGTCCGTCCGTACATCCGTACGTACGTACGTCCGCATTCGTTTACGCGATAACTTGAGAAATATTGACTGGAATTTTACTAAACTTGGTCCAAGTATCAAGTATGATGGGGCAATTATTTGATTAGATTTTGGGTGAAATCGACCAGAGGTCAAAGGTCAAGGTCAAATCATGAAATTGTATCCGTTTACGCGATAATCAAGACTGGATTGAGCAAATTTCACCAAACTTTGTGTGAGGATGATGAATGATGGGACAATTACATGATAACTTTTTTAGTGAAATCGGACAAAGGTCAAGTCAAATCTTAAAATTTATCTGTTTACGTGATAACTCAAAATTGGATGGAGCAGCTTTCACCAAACTTTGTCCAAGTATGATGTAGTATGATGGGGCAATTAGTTGAGGAGATTTTAGTGACATTGGCAAAGAGGTCAAACGTGAAAAAATCAAGGTCAAATGCTAAAAATGTTGCTATTTCCCCCATATCTATGCAATGCATGAAGGTATTTTATTGAAACTTAGTGTAGACATGTACTACTGCGTAAAGATTCTCCAGAGAGAGTTTCATGTCATAAGGTCAAAGGTCAAAAGGTCAAAGGTTAGGTGAAAATGTTGCAATTTCACTTTTCTCACAAATGGTTCAGTGTATCTTCATGGAACTTGGTACATATGCATGTACTGACTGGCAGGGATTATCTAGGGAATTTAGGGGTCATGGGTCAATAGTCAGGGGTCAAAGGTCAAGGTCAACTCCTCAAAATTTTACTGTTTCCCTCATATACTGGTATATGCAATGCTTGCATTATTAGTTTAAAAACTTATAAACATGCATTACCTAATGGAGATTCTCTGGGAAATTTGCAGCCAGAAGGTCAAAGGTTAAGGGTCAAAGGTCAGGTTTAAATGAAAAAAAAATCTATTTTGTACTGTAATTACACTCTTTCTTCATACCTTGAAAATTACTCAATGCATAAACTTATAACAGGGTCGGTCAGAAGTCAAGTAAAAATCCTCAATTCCTCAAATATGGGTTCCTGCACTGTTAGACAATTATAGCAAACCCAGTTTGAGGAAAGTGAACATTCAGGACATTTCTGACAAACCTGTCATATCAATATTTTGCCAGTTATGTGAAATTGTCATCACACATTGTGACAACATTGTACTACAGTATACAACTATTGGGAGAATCATGCATTATGGCAGAGGCATCAGTCGCCATAGCGACATTTCTAGTTTTGTTATTCTTCATTACGAACATTAATTTGCTTCAACTTGAAAAGTGTACTAGATAATTTGCTAGGAGCACACTGTATGTTTCTTTTTTTTTATTGCAGCGTCAGAAACCTTCTGTTGTTGTTGTTCATCGTTCATGGCAGGGGTTCATGGGAGGAGAAAAGATACGAGTGACAGTGGAGAAAAAAAACTGAAAGAAGCAAGCTGTCTTTTTTCCCCCTCTACACCAGCATCAGTTAAAATCACCTCCAAGGGGTTCATGGGTTTGGGGGTTTTTTTTCAGCGAAATAACTCAAAAGGATATGAACGGACTTGGACTATATTATTTAAGAAATTTTGATAATACAAGAAATAAATAATCTAATTTAGGTAATCATCCGTAGTTCTGAGCCCTCTCTCCCTCTCTCTCTCCCTCTCCTTTCTAGTTCATTATTGAAATATTTGTTCTCCATCACCGATATGACCTCTGCTCTCCTTTCCACTCCGTACTTCCATCCCTTCTCTGTCCCAGTCACTGCAACTGTTGTGTGAAAAATGGATCCGTTGGGACTCATTTGCAAATTTTCAGTGTATCAATGTATTATTGTTGATGTTGATTATGGAAGTTTTTGCTTTTTTGGTGTATGTGTGTTTATTCATTTTTGTTAATCATGCTCTTGCTTCAAGGAGCTACGCTTTTCCCACGTAAAATTAATCATGGATACTGCACGCAGAGGCCCACATTGTGAAGTAAACAACCAAACATTATTTATAGCGGGTGCTCCTTTCCTTTTCTTTTCAAGGGGAGTTTCCCCCGCACAAGTTCCGTCTTCAGAGTTTGACATTTCATGCGCTCAACTGTCGAGCATCTTTTTTTTTCAATCCTTTTTGAGGGAAAATGTCGGCTTACATGTCTTTATGACGCAGTTTTGATTTTCATTAACCAGGGCTCCACACTAGCTTTTATTTTTGGTGGCCCAAAGGCAAACATGCGACCTTTTTTGGTGGCCAGATCAGGCCACCAACTTCTTCATTTCTGAAATTTTGGTAGCCCGGCTTGCGTTTTTGGTGGCCCCGGGCCACCGGGCCACCGTTAGTGTCGAGCCCTGCATTAACACATAAATTGTTCTGCTTCCAAATCTTTTCTTGATGTAATGAAAGTTAACAACGACAATGTTTTTCACATTCACACAAGGCGGTTTGAGAAGCCCGTGTTCAGTTCACTGCCAGTGAAAGGTCGTTCTCCCAAAGGAAATAATGATTAAATGATACTAGATTCCTTATTCTGAAGGTTCGTTAATCGGAAAATAATAAAGAAAAAAATGTTTGTTTATTTCCAAACGAAATTAGTTTTGTTATTTCAAATGTTCTACCAGTGAAATTTCAGAATAAAACGACGGCCCCAAAACGGTTAAACATTTTGTTACTCTGTGAAGGTTCGTTTCTCCAAAAGAAATAATGATGATAAATGATACTAGATTCTTCATTCTGAAGGTTCGTTAATCGGAAAATCATTAAGAAAAATGTTTGTTAATTTGCAAACAAAATCAGTTTTGTTATGTTGAACGTTCTGCCAGTGAAATTTCAGAATAAAACGATGGCTCCAAAACGGTTACAGTTTTGTTACTCTGAAGGTTCGTCCCTCCGAAAGAAATAATGATGATAAATAGTACTAGATTCTTCATTTTGAAGGTTCATTAATCGGAAGATCATTGGGAAAAAATATTCGTTAATTTCCAAACGAAATCACTTTTGTTATTTCTTATGTTTTGCCAGTGAAATTTCAGAATAAAACGATGGCCCCCAAATGGTTATACAGTTTTGTTACTCTGAAGGTTCGTTCCTCCGAAAGAAATAATTATAATGAGATAATACTAGATTCTTCATTATGAAGGTTCGTTAATCGGAAAATAATTAAGAAAAAATGTTCATTAATTTCTAAACAAAATCAGTTTTGTTATTTCGAATGTTCATTTATAGTACATCCTTTTTTTTATATTCGGATTAACAAACCTACGGAATACTTTGTAATAAATCATTTCACTTTGGGATTTAACTAACTATACACAGCCCAGTTGCTGTATGAATAGCGTGCTTCACACGGCATCTGGTCGGGCTAGGATTTAACAAACCTTCGGAATAACAACCATCACTCTTGTAATCAGGGAGGTAACAGTATGATATTTCTTATATGTCACGACCAAACAATACCAGAAAGGAAACGAGAACCCGAAAGTACTCGCTCCGCAAACATTCAAGAGCGATGTGAACCAACATGATTGTGCAATACATGGGATTCGCTTCTTGCGCATCTGCATGCAGTAGTACCCACATGATCGTCTGGACGGGGAGAAAGCAAGAACACCACACTGCGATAGACTTGTGACCGCTACAAGCGATGCAGTGGTGTTACTTGAGACAGCTACTAGTAATATTGTCACAGTGAAACAGGAAAGGCCAAAAAGAATTTATAATGGAACCTGCACCATCGGCACCTACCTCTCTTTCATTATAGTTTGGGGCCTAATGGCTCAAAATTGGTTGTTTGGTTCAGATTCTTCCAAAAGCACCAAATTTGGCTCATAGGTCCCTTGTACCATACTCTTTCGATTTTTGATGGGCGCCAAGACTAAAAACCCTTGGGGCCGCCATATTGGTGAAATCCAATATGGCCACCATCCGGGTTTTAAGGTCAAGTGCAGTTACAAATTGAAAAGGTTGATTAATGTTATGAATCCCATGTGGAAGATTTTACGAGGTTAGAGAATGTGATTCTAAATATAATTTCTGCAATTTAAGGTCACTATCACCTCTCAAGGTCATTTCAAGGACAAATAAGGGTCAAATTAGGCATTTTGTGCATTTTTCGAAATGGCGTCTGTGAGCATTCAACTGCAATTTACTGATGCCCCTATTTTGTCCCATTTGGCATCTCTTCCATACTCCTTCAATGGTCAATTAGGGCCAAGAGCGGTTCCACCCCCATACAGATCAATAATGATTATGACAAATAAATGAAAAAATTATGTTTAAGATATATATACATGTATATATATATATATATATATATATATATATATATATATATATATACATATATATATTGAAATCTTTGAGTACAGAAAACGGGCTTCCATCGGTTTCGTTTTCTTTTCTCATTTTCTTTGCTCAAATTTTCACTATTTATCAATATTGTTTCTGGTCAGTTTTTCCTTTCTTTATGTATATAATTTTATATATATATATATATATATATATATATATATACATGCTTAAATACGGCCGCCATCCTATTCCAAATCATTATTATCATATTCCAAATCAGGGTGCAATGGCAAAGAAGGTAATAAACACGCCTAATCTTATTTTGTCTTCGCTTTTCCTTCTGACGAGATAGCTGGATAGCCCGAATGCAACTAGCTGGTCAGTTGTATGTACTTAGGGTGGACCACTTTACCCGTTTATGCACCTTGAGTTTTCCGATAACGGAATGCTGATTCGGGATCTTGTCATGTGTCTGGGTTTGTGATTCTTTCACACAAGGGACTTTCACTTTTTATATCCAAGTGATGAGGTGCAAAGTGTTGTGCCTCTTCTAGAGGGGACGGTCACCATCATTGCTCAGCTAGACTTGAGATTAGTGGGATTTGAACCCGCGCCGGAACACAAGTCTTTAGCCCGCAAAGCATACGCTACCGACTGAGCCACCTCGTCACCTTTCATAGTCAATTATATAACTTTCCAGCTTACAAGTGATATGATTCTCCTCCTGCTGAAATTGGTGTATGCCTGCTCTCCCTTCACAAGACAGCGTCTGCTTCTTCAGTGAAGGAAGCAAGGGCCGAAGCTTCCAGGGAATCAAGCTCCTCAATCCAGGTCAGACCAGTAAGGGGCAGTTAACTAAATTCGATCAATAAAGTCCTTTAATGGCAGTATCTTATCAGAGTTGGTGACGACAATTCAGCTGAAGGTTTTATCTTTTTTTATTCTCTTTTTATCAAATGAAACCGTTTCTTTACTGAAAGCGCAAATGACTAGGGAAACTGAACACCTATTGATGTTGTATGGGATACTGATAATGAAGAAAACAATCTTAACATTTTTGCGCAGCAACACCGTGCAGTCCTCTGACAAGAGATGGTGATGGCACCACTCAAATCTCAAATTATGATTGGAAGAGCGTAGCGGCTTCCTGAAAATTAAGATTGAAAAATAAAAAACTGCCCTCATTAGTCAGCGCACAGATATCCAAGAATAAATGGGACAGACAACTCATCCTGGGCACCTGATTCGCTCTCGAGACGGAAATATCCAACAGGAATTGTGATCTCACCACCCTTCAGCTTTCCAACAACTTAGATGCGATCTACGCAAAGATATCCTTACAAAGGATGACATAATGTTTTCTGAAAGCATTTTCTGAAAACAGTATACAATCGCACGGATGAGCATAACATCACATTTTTGGTAGTGTTTTTCTTTTAATCCCTTTGATCTGAGGGAGTTACGGGTGGGTCGTGGTATTGATAGGATAAAGGCCTTTTCAGCTCTTTCCTGTACAGCATACCTCTCTTCCAGAGCCCAACATCAGGCACTGACAAGGTGCAACATAAATTCAGACTTGCTTTGATGTGGTATGCAAAATGCCTATGTAGTATGAGTCAGCAAACCAGAACTCACTGACACATTAACTATACTTTAATAATCGTGCTCATGTCCAGCAAGGACTGATGAGCAACAAGGTTTATGGGGCAGCCAGCGTCAACGAGGGTAGGCATCATCTCGTCATAACGTGGGAGCAGATCATCAGAAACCACCCTATGTGCTCAAGCGGCGCTGTATCAACATTTCGAAGATGAGTGCTGCTGCAAGTGAGTTTCTACTGGAATCATGACAGCATGGGTCATGATGTGATCCCTGACTTCAGGGAGTGGAGTTGGAGGAAAGATGGCACAGGTACATGGCGATTACTGGTACAGTGAAACCCTGTTATAACGAACTCGGTTATAACGAGGAACCGCTTATAACGAGGTGATCGCGTCGGTCCCGTTTTCCTTTGCGTGTAAACCTATGGCAGAACGAATCGGTTATAACGAGTTCGGTTATAACGAGATTCCGGTTATAACGAGGACAATTTCGGTGCATTATGATAAAGAAAAACATAAGCAATTTGATCGGATGTAACGAGGTTCCATTTCTTAACTTGCCGCTTTCAAACACGCGACAAACGAAACACTGAAATCCAAATTCACGCTATCCATGTCTCTTTCCTGTTTAGCAGAGTACCGTTCCTTCCATGTTTTCTTCTAACCCATGCGTCGAGACACAGGAATTCCTTCCGATGTTCTAATAAGTTATTGAATATTATCATTTATTTTCCTTTTTCGCGAGATAGGCGTGCGTAATAGAAGGTCGATCAGACCACACAGCAACAAGAGAGAGGGGAAAAAATGCATTCAGAAACTTTTCATGTAGTGACACTCATGACCAAAAATGGACATATGGAATGCGTGTGTAACTCATCATTATATCCTTTCCATTTTTCATTCTGAATTACGCATGTTTTGCTAGTTAGTAAATATGAGTGTGTATGATTAAAGCCGAAATAATTAATGAAATCATCGCGATCCCGCCGGGTGACAGTATAGCGTAAACAAGTTGAGTAACGCATGTTAATCTACTTGAGTCGGTGTTCAGAAAAAGAAACTAACGCATTCAACGGTTTCAATGAATCTGGGTTTGTTCACTATCATTTAACCAATGATAATGTAAATATGAATGTGTATAATTAAAGCCAAAATAATAAATGATGTCAACGCGATCCCGCCAGATGACAGTAGCATAAAAATGATTGAATAACGCATGTTAATCTACTTGAGTCGGCGTTCAGAATAAGAAACAAACGCATACAGCGATATGAATAGATCTAGGTTTACTGTAAAAGTGGAAATTTTCGCGGTGTTCTAATTTTCGCGCATTTCGCGCAACCAGAAACTAGCGCGAAAATAAAAGCACGCGAATATTTTTGCTTGCCATATGTGCCTGTGCGTGATGTCTTGATTCCGCGGAATTAAAAACACACGAAACTCTTCCGACCCGGCCAAGCGCGAAAAATTAGTCACGCGAAAATATCCACTTTTACAGTATTCATTATCATTTAATAATAATGTAAATATGAATGTGTATAATGAAAGCCAAAATGATTAATGAAATCATCGCGATCCCGCAGAGTGCAAATAGCGTAAAAGTAGTTGAATAACGCGTATTAATCTACTTGAGTCGGCGTTCAGAAAAAGAAACAAACGCATTCAACGTTTTGAATAGCTTTGGGTTTGTTCATTATCATTCAATACTGCATTTCACAATGGAAATTTTTCTTTCTTTCAGAATGCGCTACGAGGTACAGTGTTGCGTAAAAAGAATCACTAAACCTTCCAAATTTCTTGTCGCATATTTTTCCAAAACGGATGTCGAAAACGCGAAGATATTTTCAGAAGAAAATAAAGAACGCATTTTTAATCCCTTCGGGCATACGATCATACATTGAATAAGATTACAGCCGAAATGATTCATGAAATCATCGCATTCCTGCTGGAAACCAAAAGCATAAAATTCCTCTAAAGTTGCGTAAAATTCCTCGAAGTTACGGTAAACAGCGCAAGTATGTTACTCTATTTGCGCTGGTGTGTAGAAAAACTTAACAAACGCATATTATACAATCTGTTTTTGTTCATCAATCATTCAATGCTGCTTTTCACAAACGAAAAAATATACTTTCAAAATGGTTCAATACAAGAGGAAGAGATAGGTGTAAAAAGAATCACGAATATAAATACTGTATAGGCCTACTTGTCAAGAACATGTGAACTATGATGCAAAGAGATTTTCAGAAGAAAAATCAAGAATTAAAAGGCATTTTTAACCTCTACTTTTGTCCGTCTTTTTTGTATCAATTCACAAATAATTTCCCTTAATTCTCTCAATAATAATGACCTATAATTGTGTAAAAACAACGCAAAGGATGTTCTTTAGTTTGATTGATGGGTGTATGACGTCGTGCTTATGTTTTTCTTTGTTTTTGATGCGTACGGTTATAACGAGGTACCGGTTATAACGAGGTAATATCGCCGGTCCCATGGACTTCGTTATAACGGGGTTTCACTGTACTACCAGCCATTCTCCGCACTGCTGTGGTACCAAATTTCATTCTTCTGCACCACAACTGTTTCAAGGCATGCATTGGGAGGTGGAAAACATGGAAATGGAAAAAAAAAACATTAATGAAATGAATGAATGAATGAATGAATGAAGGTGAAAATGCACAATGTAGAGCAGGTGTCAGATGAGCCATGGTCAGTAGTTTGATGCTGTAAACTTAAAGGGGGGGGGGAATTGAGGGCCTATCTGACAGGAAGAGACATTGTCGCAATGCCAGCGTCTCGAAGAAATTATTTTCGCTGTCACAACTAACGCACTTTCCAGGGCGACGTCCAAGACGTCTTCAAACAAAGGGACAACTTATTTGCTGGGAAGTCACGGGGATGTTGGCACGGCTTTTGCAGTCGCAGTGACTTATCAGAGACGTCTTTTCTCAGCAACTTCTCCCTTTCGTCGCCATTATGCTATTACGGTTTCCACAAGATGCGGGAACATCTCGAAGATGTTGGGGACAAATTTAGTCCGCACGACATGGCCACAGTGATGGAGACTTCACAGAGACGTCTCGGAGACAAGCTGGAAGACGGAAATAGTCTCTGCAAAAATCGAAAATGTTCGATTCTCTCGCGAATCCTGTAGATTGGGCTTGTCTCCAGGAGACTTGCGTCGTAGAGATGTTGTGGAGAGTAGAGTTGCAACCTATAATCTTCAGACCAATGAGATACCAACTTATAAAGTCTTGTGATATCATACCAATTTGCGTCCGAGGACTTTGGATAGAATCTTAATAGACCATAGAAGGTGTCATGAAAGTTGTACTATAGCATATCTAATCTGTACCCTGTTAATGGTGTCACTGTGGGACCTGTGAAATATGCTTGTTCCCTACATGGCGTCACCAGGACCGTCATGTTCTCTGAACGGCATATTTAGCTGTGGAGGCACATAACATTTCCTATAAGGACTTTAGAATCGAACTTTCTTACACAACCTGATGTACTAAAATTGATGCCAACCTGATGTACTAAAAACTCTCTTAAACACGACAGATTTTTTTTTTCATCCAGATTAGGAGTGATCTTCATGACTATTATTACATTGAATTCAAATCTGAATTATGAATATCAATCCAGATTAGGAGTGATCTTCATGACTATTATTACATTGAATTCAAATCTGAATTATGAATATCAATTGTGATTGAGGATCCGTGAACTGCAACAGAGAAATAAAAACACTTCTTTTTTAAGTGGCAACGTCAGGGACACTGGTAATAAAGAGAGTAGCCCCCCCCCCCCTATTGCTTAACTATTAATATATAAGGTAGCAATAGGATTCTACTTCTCATATATGCATGTTTTTATTGCATTCCTTGCAGATGAAGATGAAAATAATAATCCAATAATCAAATCTTGAACACTCTTTAAAAGGGCGTTACCCATATTTCTAACTAGCTCTTTTGGTTGTCATTAAAGCAAATGAAAATATATTGAATTCCGCAAATATGACCAGTCGGTGAAGACATTTCTTAGCGCCTGTAATGTAAAAATAATTATTTGAATGATTGTGACATGAACTATGATATTCCATAGCTTTGGACAGAACCTCACTTAACAACTTGTGTAGCCATATTATAACAGGCCATAAATGAAATGATGCAGAAAAAAATTACCGTAAGTAATCATTAAAGATGAAATTGAAGGGTAACCAAGTCTTCAAATTTAATTGTGAAATAAGGATCAGTAAGATCGCTTAAACCTAAGTACTCTCAGAAAGCGGTTCTTATTATAATTCATGAGTGTATACCTAGTGTGTGAAATCTTAACACGAAAGCAGATATATTGATGTTACTTGTGAGAAAGCCCACCTCTCCCTCTCCCACAGCCCTCAACAACTGCAATTCTATTAGCAGGGCTGGCATTTCTCCTATATTGACTATAGGCAAGCCATTTTCTAAATTACCTATTGTGAATATAATGGGTTGACCCCAAATGACCTTTAGGGAGACCTTAAAAGGAAAAGTTGACTTCAGACCATAAAAACAACTTCAGAATCGAATTCCTTGACCCATAAAACCTCTAAAGCTGACTTTTCAAATTATTGTAACACTTTAAAGGTTTTTAATTGTTATACTGGCCTCTAAACATAGGTGGCAGCCATATTGGATTTTGCAAATATTACGCCCAAGAGGGCGCCCTCCACAAAAATACGCCTTTTTTCAGCCGTCGACAACTGCAATTCTATTACTAAGGCTGGCATTCCTGGAATATTGACCATGGGCAATTTTTTCAATAAACTGTTATGAATACAATGGCTTGACCCCTAAATGACCGTGGGTGACCTTACATTGTATAAGGAAAAAATGACTTCAGACCATAAAAACAACTTAAGATTCGAATTCCTTGACCCAGAAAACCTCTTAACCTGACTTTTTGTCTCGCCCACCGGAGGTGAAGGCGAGACTAAGGGATCCAAATGGCATCCGTCCGTCGTCCGTCCGTCGTCCGTCGTCCGTCGTCCGTCCGTCGTCCGTCGTCCGTCGTCCGTCACAAATGTTAAAGTTTACCTGCAAGACTCTCTTATGATGCATAACTTGGCAACTGTTACAGCAATGGCAGCCACACTTGGGTGATAGAAGCACTAGGGGTATCTTCATGTTATGGTGTTGTCAGAGGTCATGTGATGATGTCAAAGGTCATTTGAGGTCATATATTAAAGAGTATGTGCAAGACTCTCTTTTCTATGTTAAAGTTTACCTGCAAGACTCTCTTTTTACAAATGACTTCACATAAGTTGCTTGGATTACAACCTAACTTGGGTCATAGATGCACTGGGGGTACCTTCATGTTATGGTGCCGTTGGAGGTCACAGGATAAGGTCAAAGGTCAGTTGAGGTCATACGTTAAAGTTTACTTGCAAGACTCTTATCACACGTAACTCGACACATGTTGCTACAATGGCAATCAAACTTGGGTGATGGATGCACTGGGGGTACCTTCATGTTATGGTGCCGTAAGAGGTCACATGATAAGGTCAAAGGTCATTTGAGGTCATACATTAAAGTTTACTTGCAAGACTCTTATCACACGTAACTCAGCACATGTTGCTACAATGGCAATCAAACTTGGGTGATGGTAGGTGTCTCTTGGGAAGTTGAAGGTAACCACAAGGTCAAAGGTTACAAACAGGGGTCAACGAACTTTTAGGGCCCAATGTTAAGTTTTTAGGGCGCATTTCGTTTATGGCTCATAACTTGATCCCTTTGTTCGTTTGTGACCAAACTTGGATGGAAGATGTCCCTTGGGGAGGTGAAGGTCGTCACAAGATCAAAGGTCACAGACAGGGGTCAACAAACTTTAAGGGCCCAATGTTATGTTTTTAGGGTGCGTTTTGATTGTGGCTCATAGCTTTTGATCCCTATGTCCATTTGTGACCAAACTTGGGCGGTAGATGTCCCTTGGGGAGTTAAAGGTCATCACAAGGTCAAAGGTCACAGAAAGGGGTCAACAAATTTTTAGGGCCCAATGTTAAGTTTTTATGGCACGTTGCGATTATTGCTCATTAGGCCTACTTTTGATCCCTTTGTCCGTTTGTGACCAAACTTGGATGGTAAATGTCCCTTAGGGTGTTGAAGGTCACTACAAGGTCAAAGGTCATAAGCAGGTCAATTAGCTTCTGGGAGTTATAAAAAATATTAATTCTTTGTACGCGAATGGGCGAGACACAATTTGGCGATTGCCTTGTTAAATGATTGTAACCTTTTTATGTTTTCAAATGCAAGTGACCTTTAAACCTATATGGCGGCCATATTGGATTTTGCAAAAATGGCTGCCCCAGAGGGAGCCCTTCTTGGCGCCCATCAAAAATCGAAATAGTGTGGTTTGGGCTACATGTGTGCCAAATTTTGGTGCTTTTGGAAAAATTTGAACCAAAAATCCCTTGCGCCCCCCACTATTCTACCCCCGCCACACATAGTGTGAAGGGGGTATATAGGAATCACCGTGATGTTAGTCAGGCGAGCGGTCGGTAGGTCGATCAGTCGGTTGGTCGATCGGTCAGTCTGTTGCAAAATCTTGCGTCGCAAACTCCTACAGTTTTGAAGCAATTTAAATGAAACTTAGGGTGAATGATATTAGGGAGTTTTCGATTGGGTGAGCGAGAGGGTTGTGACGCCGAGCGCAACCGTATGTCAAGGCGTCACATCTGTACGTTGAGCCGCTGCTAAAACGCATTTCGATTTCAGGCGTCACGTCTCGTGGCATGTGCAGGAGGCAACCTGTGCCTTGGGTGCGTAAACGCTATGAAACTCTATGCGTAATTTGTGACTTGTTTCTGTACTTGTAATATTTATTTTGTCTTTGACTAGATGCCAAATAAGAATCCTGGGATGAATTATGTGGATTTTAAAACATGATGCATGGTAAGACTACAAGGTAAATGCTCTGCACTAGGCCAAGCACCGAGATGTGATTGCGCACAGCAATACGTGTAAATGCATGTGTGGGACTACATTATGCAGTTGCAAAGTGCGAAACAGTGAAAGCGGGCAAATATAGTACTGTACGAGCTGAAATTTTCGCGTACAGATATTTTCGCGTACAGATATTCTTGGAGGACATTTTCACGTGTTGTTAATTTCGCGGTTGCAAGGGTCTAACTCGGCGTAGTTATTTGCGCATTGAATATTTTCGTGTGTTGTTATTTTCGCGGTTCAAGGCAATTCGCGAAATTCGCGAAAATAAAACCACCACGAAAATTTCAGCTCGTACAGTAGGTACCAGAGGCTGTAGTCTGTATGTCAGCGCTGCTGCTGTGACGTATGAAGACAGGGATGCCAGTTTTCCGGCTTTTTCATATTTTGATGTCCAATTTCCGGCTTCGTGATATTATTTCCATCTGTGTGGGAAAGCCGGAAAACATGAGAAAGAAACAAAGAAAGAAAGAAAGAAAAACGAAAAAATATCATCATCTAAATTTACGGGACATTCACTTTCACGATTTCCGTAGTATGTTTTGCATATACTTGGGCATGAGAATATCACAAAACGACTGTCATGCAAAACTAGCGCGATGTTGCTGCTGCTAGCTGGGACATGCAACACGTGCGATGATAGCGATCGAACAGTGTGTGGTGTTTCTATGCGATGTAGTATGTACATACTATGTGCGGTCGCGGTGCATGAATCATACTGCGCTCTCGCTATAGGTACAGCGCTGAGACGACGTGGTGAGTCGATTGAGTCAGCTGAACGAAGCAAAACTACGGATTTTACGGCACTAGGACTTCTTTATTTTTGCTACAAATTCCTTTTTTTTTTCTAGAATACGACCACATTATTGTCTGGAAAGCGTTATACCAGCACGTGCGATCGCGATCGAACAACGTGTGGTGTTTCTAGGCGATGTACTATAATGTGCGGTGCATGGATCATGCTGCGCTCTCGCTATAGCTACAGCGCTGAGAGAGTATGGTGAGTCGATCGAGTCAGCTGAACGAAGCAAAGCTACGGAGTTTACGGCACTAGGACTTCTTTATTTTTGCTACAAATTCATTTCTCTGGATTAGATTTGAGGGAAGAAGAGCCCTCAGAAATGATCAGATTGCACCAGAGAGCATCTAAGAACCCCAGAGCTTCCAGGGCCCTTGAGCTGGCCCTGGACCCCGGCCGAAGGGACTTCGCGCTCGTGATGTGCGTTTCGCGCACATCAATTTCGTTCATAAAAAAAATTTCCGGTCCAAGAGCAATTTGCCACTGGCATCCCTGTATGAAGATCATAAGCTTTTATGTAATTAGAATATCAATATTCTCTCGAAAGAAAAAGGAAAACAGGTGAACTAAGCACGGATTTACTGAGAGTCATCGTGATCTTTCGCACGATTTTCGTCTTATCGCGAGAGGAGTGTGACGTCATAGATAAGGTGGGTGGAGTAGGGCGCAACTGATTTGGGTGGACGGTTATAACCGGGGTGAACGCGTTCAAAAATTGTGCGATGAGCCGGGGATCGACACTGATGCATGCGCAGTACGTAAAAACTACATCATAACAGGGTGACGCCTGGCTCAACGTGCGAATCGAAACGTCCCTATTGAGGTATAGGTGTGCAAGACATGTTTTTTGTGTTTGTCGGACAATGCGTGGCCATGGTAACCATAATTTTACCAAAACCTTGTGGATTGAATAACTTCCATAGTACTGGTATTTAAGCAATCAATTTCAAAATTGGTATCTATGATGATCTATAGGTGTAGTTATGCAAGACACTCAGAGGCCCGAATTCACGAAGGTGGTACAAATGAAACCATGGTTAAAACCATGGACAAAAACCACGGAGCGCCAAGTGTCGCATGGAATATTTCGTTACGAAGTCAGTCATTTCGTCGATGAAATTATTATTTTGTAACAAAATGACAACATTTTGTAACTAAATGAACATTTCATCTATGAAATGATAATTTCATTAACAAAACGGTCATTTTGTCGACGAAATGACCAATTTCGTAACGAAATATTCCATGCGACACTTGGGGCTCCATGGTTTTTGTCCATGGTTTAAACCATGGTTTCATTTGTACCACCTTCGTGAATTTGGGCCTCTGTGTTTGTACTTGACAAAGCGTTGCCATGGTAACTGCATGTTTTCTTCGAAATCTTGTGGAGTGAACAACTTCCATAGTTTTGAAGCAATTGAAATCAAATTTGGTAGGCATTATGGCCTTGAGGCATAGATGTGGAACACATAATTTTTGTGTTTGTCGGACAAAGCGTTGCCATGGTAACCATAATTTTACCAAAATCTTGTGGATTTAATAACTTCTACATCATTCAAGCAATTAAGGTCAAATTTAGTATGTATGATGATCGGGAGGTGTAGTAATGCAAGACACCAACGTGTTAATATAAAAAAAATGTGTTGCCATGGTAACCATTCATTTTTGTATCAAATTGAACCATTTAATCTATGAAGGTGAAATTTGGTGTGTATGATGCTCTTTAACCCGTTGAGGACGGTTTGATTTTGCTATAACACACATTTCCCATAGACCCTTGCCCGAGTATACTCGGGACTCGTCCTCAACGGGTTAAGTGTAGTTTTGCAAAATGTCCTTTGTATTTGTATTGGACAATGCATTGCCATGGTAACCGCATTTTTTTTTTCCTATGGAATGAATTTCTTCCACAGTTTTCAAGCAATTGAAACCAAATTTGGTAGGCATTATGGCCCTGAGGTATGATGTGGAACACCTAATTTTTGTGTTTGTCACACAAACCGTTGCCATGGTAACCACAATTATACCAAAACCTTGCAGATCGAATGACTTTTCCATCATTCAAGCAATTAAAGCCAAATTTAGTATGTATCATGATCTAGAAGTATAGTTTTGCAAGACACCAATGTGTTAGTATAAGGAAAATGTGTTGCCATAGTAACCACTCATTTTTGTATCAAAATAAACCATTCAAGCTATGAAGGTCAAATTTGGTGTGTGTGATGGTCTTTTCAATTCAATTCAGTTCATTTATTTCCATACTTCTCATTTGTGGACATTATAACAGAAATCAAACAAGTTTTTTCACCTTGCAAACAATGTGCAAAACACAAACAATATACATGGTGTAATGATAACTGGTCAAAATCGAAATCGAGATGGGGTTGATCAAAGAAAAGTACGATGGGACCTGCATGAAAGCAAGCTTGTTTGGCTGTAAGCCCGAGTAATCAGTGTTTGTGAAAAAGAAACGGAGAACGGATAGAAGATAAGACCAGATGATGTAATGGTGCCAAATAAGAAAAAAAATACTAAAATGTGAACTATTACTGTAACCGAGCTATCATTGGTTTCAGGAGTACAACATGATTTGCATAATCATAAAGCCTACTTTGGTATGTATACTATAAACTGTTGTTGCAATAAAACTATCGCCAGGATATGATGAGTAAGACACAAAAAGTAACATGTACAGCTATTAAGCCATTTGGTGCCTGCCCTAGCTC
>NW_027273115.1:0-33962 GCF_040938485.1 Diadema antillarum
GAACTATAGGAATGGTAGACGTACTTATAAGGCTTAGGACATTCACAGGAGTAGAGCTACCAAGTCTCACGCATTGTGAGTGAGACTTAAGCATTTAGGGTCTGTCTCACGATCTCACGCATGACACCCATTTTTTCTCACGCATTGGGAGCATAGCTTAAAGGATTTAAGAGAGAGTTGCAATTGAAGGCAGATTTCTCTTTTGTCTTTCAAAATAAGTGAAAATAGTCACTTAAGTATGCACCAGCTTGCATCATTAAGAGCTAAAAATTGAAAAAGCTCCCTACCGTGGGAGGGCGGACACCCCCCCCCCTCCCACACCCTCCCCTCGCTCACGCACATGCGCCCGCGCCGAGATGCTGAGTCATGAAAATCTCACTCATAAAAAAAAATTTTGAACTTGGCATCTATGCAGGAGTAGGGTAGGTTAGATTCGTATTATGGTTGTACTTTGAGTTGCTCACAGCTTTGTTAGATCTTGAAAAGAAATATTAATTAACTAAGCGGTCACAACCAAAAAATGACGTGAAAATCACGTCCATATTCTTTGTTTATATGTGTGAAAAATCCGTCTTTAAGACGTTTTTCTTGTTTTCTTTACCAATATACGTTAAAAAGTCATGAATTGACGGTTGAACAACGTGCTCATGACGTTATTCTGACGTTCATCTCGTTTTTAAGAATTGTTATGACTCTATGATCACCAATGACATCTTTGGGACAACTTCCATTTGAGCAAAAATACGGCATATTGACGTCAGTTTGAAACGTTTATATGACGTCTATTTTCTTCAAATTCATGAAATTCTTCCGTCGAGATGCTCTCATTGCAACTGATTTTAAAGTAGCCATGATTTATCATGGCGGCTACTACTAAAACACTGACCAATTGAGTGCTTATTTACGTCGATGCAGGGCAATTTGTCAATCAGTCTATTTTCTTTGTTTAAAGACTTTTTGACGTCACTTTTAGACGTCATTTTTTACGTCAGTCTCTTCTTTAAATTAGTAATTTACACGTCCTTATGACGTCGTTATATAACTACCCAGACGTCAGAAAGACGTCACAAACATGACGTCTTTTAAATGTATCTTCCATTTGTGCAGAAATACGACTTTCTGACGTCAGTTTACGTCAAACAGACGACAATACGCCTTTCTAAAGTCTAAATACATGACGTTTTTTTATGTCATCAATTTGATCAAAAATTCGTCTTATTGTTGACAGTTTACAGCGTCTTTCTGACGACAGCTCTGACGTGAAATTGTCATTCTGACGACAGTATGTCACAAACTGACTTTAATTTTGCGTCTATAATACATGATTATATGCCGTCATAATGTCGCAAAACTGACGTAAACCTAACGTTATTAATACGTCGCTAATATAACGTCATAACCCAGCAAACACATAACGTTTTCAGAACGTTTCCTAAACGTTTTTTGAGGTTCCGTACGTCTTCGTCTTCGTATAAAATGGACGTTTTTAAAACGTATATAAAACGTCAAAGTTGGGACGCACCATTTCCCGCAAAGCACAGATTTTTGGGAAAATGTTTTGAAAACGTCAATGGACGTTACAAAACGTTTTTATTATGTCTGCTACGTCTTCGTCCTTTATAAACGTCCAAAAAACGTTTTTATTAGGTCTGCTACATCTACTTCGTCTTTAATGAACGTTTAAAAAACGTTATTATTTGGTCCGCTGCGTGTTCGTCATTGGTTTCTTTATAATGAATATTCGTGCCTATTTATAAATATTCAAATAAGCAAAAACAAGATTTGAAAACTAGTGGAAGCAGATAAAAGACATTGAATTCCAAAGATTTATGCTGGGTTCAAACTTTCTGTGTTCCAAATAAACTTACCTATGTTATTGTTAAGTTATTCACAATGTCAAATTGTGTTATGAAGATGTATTTTCATATGTTAATAGGCCTAATTAAGGTGTGTGTGATCTAATTTTAGTAACCATTTCTTTGTGCATTGCAGCATTTCTCTGGTATATAAAAGAATGTTCTTAAAAGGTTTTCCGGACCCTCTAGACGGATATGAAAGGGTCTCCAAACGTTCTAGAACGGGTCATAAGACTTTTAAGCCGTTCTTAAAACGTTTTTGGAACGTTGCAGACGGTTTTCAAAGGTTTTGTGGACGTCCGCAAAACGTCCACATGAACGTTACTGACGTCTATAACGTCCGAAAGGTTTTCTACGGGTCCTTAAAAATTCCGAAAGGTTTTTCTAAACGTTTAAAAAAAAACTTTTCTGTGACGTCCATTTGAAACGTTTTAATTACGTCACAAACCTTCCACAAAAAGACGTTCTGAAAACGTTTTGACAAAACGTCCAAACAACAAACTTAACGTCCAGATGTTAGGTGGGAAATGCGTCGCAAAACAACATGAATTTAACGTCATTAACACGTCACAATATGACGTGTTAAATGCGTTTAAAAGCAACGTAAATTTTACTTCACTAATAGGGCCTACGTCGTAAATATGACGTGAAAAATACATCACAAAACTGACTTGAATTTTACGTCTTTATTAGTACGTCGCTAATATGACGCAAAACTAAAGAAAATTTCATGTTCACGTTATTAATACGTCGCTCATGATAATGACGTCATAAATGCGATTGCAAAACAGACTAAATACAAGTGTATTGCGATATTAAGACGTCATTTGAATAACGTTATGAATCCGTCACAAAGCAACATAGATTTTTACGTCATTAATACGTCGTTAATATGACGTAAAAATATGTCGGAAAACTGACGTAAAGTTTACGTCATTTGGAGGTCCATAACATAATGTGATAAATTCGTTTAAAAAAGACGTTGAAATCACGTAATTTCCTGTTCATTTAATGATTACGAATTTATCACGTTATGTTATGGACCTCCAAATGACAGACGTGCGACCACTTTGACCAGTTGCGACCAAATTAAGACGTCTTTTTTGACGTCTGTCTGCTAGCTGTGATGTTCATAGAATTTGTTTCATCCCTTTCTGCCAATTCAACTGATCATATGATTACTTTTATAGTATTAGTGCTATCGATGTTTTTCCCAACTAAATTTGCCTTTTCTGCATGCATCCTAATGCATCCAGGCTGTAGGAATCGACAATTTTTGCTGAGCTAAGATGCGTCGAACGATGAAATGAATTTTAGATTACCTAAAAAGAGACAGTACCTGAAAAGTGACCCTCCTACCCCAAAAGAGACAGTACCTGAAAAGTGTCATTAGGGTACCTAAAAAGAGGCATATGTCCCCATATAGACAGGGCAGAGCCAGGCAAAAACTGCCTTTTTTCCAGTCAAGGTTTTCTCACTTGATTCTGGTACTTTAGACCATACTTAACAAAATAAGCTTCTGCGCCATCTTGAAATCTGTCCCAAATCCAAAATGGCCGCCAAATATCCAAAATGGCCGCCAGAGGACCTAAAAATTGCTTCTGTGGTTAAGATTTGTCTGGGGATGGGTTTTTTTTACTCTATTTGATGATAAATGGTAAGAGGAATAAAATTCAGTGAATTAAAATCAAAATCAGTTTCTTTTTTATTGCGAAAATCCAACATGGCCGCCAGACGCAGCTCCCGAAATCAATAAATGTCATAATAACCGGAGGGCCAAACCCTAAAAACTTGCTTACTTAACAAGTGAGTTCCATTCTCTCTACAAACGAAGTAGACCATGCTTATTTTCAAATTTGTATTGTAACAAACAACATTCCACTGGTCTACCTCAAAAAATTTGTTGCGACAGCCTCCAAATCCAAAATGGCGTCCAAGATGGCCGCCATATTTACTGAATTTGCTATTTGAAAGATAGAATTTGATAGAAACATCAGATTTCAACAAATGTGATGTCATATGAAAGAGAATAAAATTTCCTACAAGTTGATACCATTTTTGTGGTCGATTGTGATAACTGAATTGAGATATAAACGAAAAACACTCATTTTTGATATTTTTCTGAAAAAAGGAAAATCATGAAAATGCTTGATTCAGCATAAATCAGAAAAAACTGAAGGATTATCTTGAAACGTTTTTAAGAATTTTGTTTAACATATAATTAATATTTGGAGAAAATTAGGGGTCAGTATCATTTGCGGTTCAGGAGTTATAATGTCTCAAACTTGAAAACTCACTATGTAAAAATTTCCACTTTAGCTGTGACAAGACCTTGTTGGTCGTAAAGAGAGTCTGCATGCGCCAAGACTACTACACGAACCACTGGCGCTAGACGCTTGCAGCAGTGCAAGTGGTGCGTGTAGTAGTCTTGGTTCGCGCAGACTTTTTTGACAAACAAGAGTTTGTGCCTGCAAACTAACTTTTCATACCAAGTGGTAGCTCAGGTGACGCTGATCGTTGTTATTTCAAAGTAGATTGTTCTGATATGTTTTTATGCCTCCGCCAACGAAGTGGCCGGAGGCATTATGTTTTCGGGTCGTCCGTCCGTCCGTCCGTATTACGTACGTACGTCCGGACGTCCGTTCCGTTTTGTTTTTGTCGATATCTCAAGAACCGTGTGGTGGTTTTACATCAAACTTGGTATGAGGGTATATCATGGGGGATGATACTTTGTTTGGATATTAGGGTCATGGGGTCAAAGGTCAAAGGTCACAGGTTATTTTGTGAAAAAAGGTTGAAATTTCATGTTTTTCTCCATATCTCGCAAATGGTTAAAGGTATCTTCATGGAACTTAATATATATATGCTTGTACCGATGGGCAGTGATTATCTAGGAAAGTTGGGGGTCATGGGTCAAAGGTCAGGGGTCAAAGGTCAAGGTCAACTCCTCAAAATATCACTACATTGTACTTATATTTATGCAATGCCTGAAGGTTTGTTTTTTTAACTTGATGTATGCATGTATTACCAAATATATATTCTGTGGGAAGTTTTTGCCAAAAGGTCAAAAGTCAAAAGGTCAAAGGTCAAGTGAAAGTGCTTAATTGCACTTTTTCCTCCATATCTCGAAAGTAACTCAAGGTATCATCATGAAACTTACATATTTATGCATGTTCTACCTGACAGTGATTCTCTTTGGAACTGTGAGGTCAAAGGTCAAAGGCCAGGTTTAGATAATGCTATTTTACCATTTGATACTGAAATTATGCTTTTTCTCAATACCTTGAAAATTACTCAGTGCATAAACTTATAAAAGGGTCAAAAGTCAATTAAAAATCATCAGTTCCTCAAATACCTGCACTCTGACGTTTTAATCATTCATCCAATTGAACCTAGTTCTAGGAAAGTGAACATTCAGCACATTTGTGGCAAACCTGTCATTTTAATATTTTGCCAATTGTGTGAAACTGTCATCACACATTGTCAAGACATTGATTTGTGTCAAACCTGTCATTTCAAAGGACAAGTTCACCTTCATAGACATGTGGGTTGAGTGAATGCAGCAATATTAGTAGAACACATCAGTGAGAGTTTGAGCAAAATCGGACAATTCGTTCAAAAGTTATGAATTTTGGAAGTTTCTGCTCAGTCACGGCTGAATGAAAAGACTACTATAGCTTGTGATGTCACATGAGTACAACGATATAAAGAAAGAATAAAGAAAATTCAACATATTTACATTTTTCTCGCAGAACAAAAGAACACTCAAGTTCTCTCTTTCGGAAGGCAGGGGGAATAATATTACCCTTAACATACGTCAGTAGCAAGTCAAAGAAATGTGCACTTTATTCAAAAAGTAAAGTTTTGTGAAATTCTCTTTTTATTTTTCTTATATACTTGTACGCATGTGACATCATACACTGTAGTAGTCTTCTCTACCAGCAGTGACTGCGCAGATACTTAAAATATTCGTAACTTTTGAACGGATTGTCCAATTTTCCTTAAACTTTCACTGATGTGTTCTACTAATATTGCTGCATTCTTTCAATCCTATATGAAGGTGGACTTGTCCTTTACTATTTTGCCAATCGTGTGAAACTGTCATCACACATTGTCAAGACATTGTACTATAGACCTATTAGGAGAACCATGCATTATGGCGGAGGCATACCAGTCACCGTAGCGACATTTTTAGTTTTTTTATACTAAGCTGTCAACAGTTATCAATGTTATGGTTTCTTGAAAAGAAATGGTGATATCTCCGTATGTTTTAGGCTTCATTATATATATATATATATATATATATATATATATGAATTATTTTT
Organism: Diadema antillarum; assembly: GCF_040938485.1. Lineage (NCBI taxonomy): Eukaryota > Metazoa > Echinodermata > Echinoidea > Diadematoida > Diadematidae > Diadema > Diadema antillarum. The sequence goes on from NW_027273115.1 coordinate 6,182, forward strand.
TTTACATGGTAGAATGATTTGTGATACAATTAACCTGCACATATAAATCGAATGTGATCTCTTCCAATGGTAAACGATATCTTTAGTGTATTGCGTCAGAGTCAAATCTTGATTAATAATTTGACATATTTTTAGAATGTCTTGTATTGCTGTCTATCATATATATTGTCCTTGTTTAAACCATATTGAGGGTCTATTTATTTATTTTTTTTGGGGGGGGGTGGAGCTCTATTAGTGTTTGGGTAAGGCCCGATCTTTGATTTAAAAAATAAATGCTTCTGTATCAAAGATATGCTTTTGTACTTGTATGTTACTCTGCTGTTGTAGAAACGTGAATGATGATGGCATCTGATCCGTACATGTCCTTGAAAGCCCTTCTGATCCGAGCACCCCCCCCCCCCCCCCGAAAAATCCGACATGGCGGCAATTTCTCAAAGTTGCTTTTAAATGTGTTGTGTGAAATTACTTTTCAGTATATTGTTCAAATAACACTGTCCAAAATGATTATTCATGCTGTATATTCACATTTCTGAGGGGCACACATTCTACAAGACTTGTCTTTTTAGAGGGTCCCTCCATTTTTCGAATTATCCACAATGTTTACTTACTTCAAATCACTCGAGTTTTATGATAATCTGTTATGATTGTAAGGTGCTACAATTATTGTATTCTTTTCATCCTACATAGTTTTGAGCGCCTGATTTTCTGTTTCCTAAAAAGAAGAAGTGATGTTTATATGTTCTTGTCGAAAAATGAAATAAAACATTGAATTGAATTGAATTGAATTGAATTTACAAATAAGCATGCTGAAAGTCTATTCACTGTGAATAGATTTTTCTTACATCGTTTTAGGCTGATTTCATGTGGGTTATAGTGTCAAAATTGAATTGAACTAATGCTATTGGTAGATGCTTTCACATTTTAGATATCAGGATCACTCGAGAGTGGAAATGTTCATTTTTATTCCTTTTAGAGTGATCTCAGGGATCACTCAAACAGTGACGAGTGATCCCTAAGGTCACTCTAAAATGAGTGAAAGTGAAAATTTTCACTCAAAATTCACTCCAATTTTACTTTCTGAATTTACTGATTTCCGTTATTAACTCCTTCAAAAATGAAACTTCCACTCGATTTTTTTTTTCAGAGTATCATATATCACTGGTTTTAAAAATATCTCTATAAAAACCCATGACGGTTTGAAATAGCACTACAATGTTCAAAATATATAAAAACTATAAACAGATAGCACAACAGACAAAATTGTACCAACATTAAAATAATACATTCAATTTGGCGCAATAAACTATGTCAGCTTTGATGGCCTGCAATCTTGAAGTTTTTGAGTGATTGATCCAAATTTTGTTTTAAACTCTCTATAGCATGGTTGTTTCAAGCTTCAACCTCTATTTGAAAGACATGTTTTGCTTCATCTCATCTGCTCCAGAACAATCTACTTTGAAATGATAGCGATCGGCGTCACCTGAGCTACCACTTGGTATGAAAAGTTAGTTTGCAGGCACAAACTCTTGTTTGTCAAAAAAGTCTGCGCGAACCAAGACTACTACACGCACTACTGGCACTGCTCCCAGCGTCAGTGCCAGTGGTGCGTGTAGTAGTCTTGGCTCGTGTAGACTCTCTTTACGACCAACAAGGTCTTGTCACAGCTAAAGTGGAAATTTTTACATAGTGAGTTTTCAAGTTTGAGACATTATAACTCCTGAACCGCAAATGGTTCTGACCCCTAATTTTCTCCAAATATTAATTATATGTTAAACAAAATTCTTAAAAACGTTTCAAGATAATCCTTCAGTCTTTTTCTGATTTATGCTGAATCAAGCATTTTCATGATTTTCCTTTTTTCAGAAAAATATCAAAAAATGAGTGTTTTTTGTTTATATCTCAATCCAGTTATCACAATCTCCCACAAAAATGGTATCAACTTGTAGGAAATTTTATTCTCTTTCATATGACATCACATTTGTTGAAATCTGATGTTTCTATCAAATTCTATCTTTCAAATAGCAAATTCAGTAAATATGGCGGCCATCTTGGACGCCATTTTGGATTTGGAGGCTGTCGCAACAAATTTTTTGAGGTAGACCAGTGGTATGTTGTTTGTTACAATACAAATTTGAAAATAAGCATGGTCTACTTAGTTTGTAGAGAGAGTGGAACTCATTCGTTAAGTAAGCGAGTTTTTAGGGTTTGGCCCTCCGGTTATTATGACATTTATTGATTTCGGGAGCTGCGTCTGGCGGCCATGTTGGATTTTCGCAATAAAAAAGAAACTGATTCTAATTTTAATCCACTGAATCTTATTTCTCTTACCATTTATCATCAAATAGAGTGTTAAAAAAACCCATCCCCAGACAAATCTTAACCACAGAAGGCACTTTTTAGGTCCTCTGGCGGCCATTTTGGATTTTTGGCGGCCATCTTGGATTCGGGACAGATTTCAAGATGGCGCAGAAGCTTATTTTGTTAAGTATGGTCTAAAGTACCAGAATCAAGTGAGAAAACCTTGACTGGAAAAAAAGGCAGTTTTTGCCTGGCTCTGCCCTGTCTAATAAAGAGATTATTGTACCCCAAAGCGACTTCCATGTAAACGAAAAGTGACCAACGTGTTCCCCAAAAAGGGACTTCTATGTTGCAAAAAGACGAATGGTTGTTTTAAAAAAACAAATTCTAAAAAAAAAATGAATGGTTTACAAAAAGACGAATGGTAGTGAAAAAGATGAAAGGGTTGCAAAAAGACGAATGGTTGTTAAAAGATAAATGGTTTACAAAAAGACGAATGGTTGTGAAAAAAGATGCAAGGGTTGCAAAAAGACGAATCCTTGAAAAAGACGAATGATGTGAAAGTGCAATGGTTTTTCAATAGACGAATGGTGGATTTTTTTTCCGGGATGGCCTGCCATAGATGATTTTGAACGGCAGGAAATACTTAATAGCTAAAACGATAATAGAGCGACACTCGTACTTGAAGAAGAAAGGCTCGATCGTGAAGTGAACTATCCTAAAAGGCAACATTAATTTTCGAGTCAATCCGATATACTTTTTAGGGGTTGAGGTAAAGATAATGTAAACGTAGATGTAGGAGATAGGTCTAATCGGTACAAGGGAATACCCTCAGAGAGGCAAATGTGTGCCGCAGGAGCTTTTAGCGGGAGTAGTGGGCATAATCAGAAAGCATGGAGTAGATAAATTCAGTCGACACACAAAACCATCCTGGGTGGCAAGGCTTCCCAGTAGGGGATGGTCCCTTGAAAATGGAGTATCCAGCGGGGTGTGGCGTTGACTATTTAGGAAGTTAATAGCTCAGGCATTAAAGCTGGAATCACTAGTATCATTTAAGGAAATATTGATCATGGGGTAGTTTTCACGTATGACCTATGGAAAATGGCAAAAGCGTGTAAAGAAAATATTTCTATACATGTTCTTTGGTTAGGACCGTATAGGGCCAGCTGTACTGTCTGTGGAGGACGTCATTAAAGATGATAGCTAATTTATAGTGAAAATTAATGAAAAGTGCCGTTAGTGGTACAGTTAGGTGAGCTGATATTTGCCACTTGTCAATACACGCACGAACATTGTAAATAATGCAGCGCTTTATACAAAGTTGCAAATTCATTTATCTCTGTACGATATACAACATGTTTGACCAATGTTTTGTGTGCGAATATATTCCGTATTGAACGTTCGCACTATTACTCCCTGAAGGAGTATCACATCCTCTATTGCTTTAAGTCGAAGGAGACGGGACTTGATTTCAGAAATGTGGGATTATGATAGCCGCGCAGCAGGGAGATCTCGACAGGTCATTCATTATTTGTCAAAACCAATATCACCCAGCGTCTCAAGCACACCTAGGACCTGGGTAGGGTATGCTGTGTCATAAGTTCTTTATATGAATCGTTCAGCCAGCAATGAGTTTGCTTGTATATCGTACACATGCAAAGTCATGTTATAATATTTTGTGTAATTTCGTAGTCTAAGAGCATTGTGATCTAATTTACCAAGTGTCAGGTTAAATGATCCAACAAAAATAACTCAATCGAAATACTACTTGTAAAATAAAAATATTGATCGCGATTGACATAGACGTTAAAGGGATCGTATAGTTTTGGTTGAGACCTAATTTCAGGTTTCTAAAATTTTTTTAGTGAGATATTGATAAATCTCTTATGAAATATGAAAGAGCATGTAATTCCATGAGGAATTCAACATTTATTTGATGAAAATTGGTTTTGAAATGGCTGAGATATCCAAAACAGAGTGATTCTAATAAAGTGTGGGACCCACACTTTTTTACGATCGCTTTGTTTTACTTTTTTTTTTTGGATGTTTCAGTCATTCCAAACCCAATTTTCATCAAATAAACTTTGAATTCCTCTTAGAATGGTATGCTCTGTACTATGTCATAAGTGTTTTCTTGGTATCTCGCAAAAGGTTAAAAGCCCAATTCTCATCTCCACCAATACTGTACCATCCCTTTAACAAAACAGAGTGCTGGAAATTGTCACTGAGAAGATATAGCAAAAAAAAAAGTGGCAGACACAGAACTAAGCGAAAATCGCAAATATCATTTACGATCCTCTATAGATAGTCATGATTTCTTGGAATTGCTTGCGATCGCGTGGAACGTACACTATGATACTGGCCACGTCACCTCTGTGTGTGTGTTGTGTCATGTTTGTACCCATTATCTAGTCAGTGTACTTGTGATTGAAGAGTGTGACAAAGAAGTGTCAAGAAGCAAAACGTGTATGCACTCATGATCTACCGGTATGTACACACACACACAAGAGAGAGAGAAAATAACAACTCTGAATAAATGAGATTCTGCTTGTTTGTATGATAGCTGCACTCAAAATATCTTAACGCACTATAATGACATGTTTACGTGATTGAACCAGCCCGATGCACTGAGCCATGTTGTAAATATTGGCGTCGCGACGCATCGGAGTGAAAATATTTGAGAATCTTGTGTTCATTGACCATTCGAATTCTTACAAATGATTTAACCAATAACGAAAATATGAATAGCTTCTTCTTTAAATCATTTTATTAATGAACAGTTGTATTCTCTATGTAACGTACGATTTAGAAACTCCGTATAAGAGCAACTTCAATGTGGAAAAAAAACTATCACTTGTGATGAAATAAGTCCATCACACGCGCTAAACACCACACCCAAAAAAAAAAAAAAAAAAAGATAGGTGATGAAAGCATAACAGGAAATATTGTGAATAGCACACATAACACGAATATAAAATTGAGGAAACCGACACTGGAGGAGAAGGACGAATTTCGAAGGAGAATTTCGATGCACAGATATCCTGCCAATATTTTCATGAAGTTCAAATAACAGGAGAAAGGGAAAAGTATTAAGATCTGCCGTCTTATGAATGCAGCCCGTTGACATTTTACATGCCTTATCTTGGTACGGTTCAGCCTTTAAGTACGTAGTTTTTGTTTTACCAAGGCGGTCCTGCGGTTTTACTTTCGCCGTGGGTTATCACGCTGTGCCTTGCAAGGTGAGGCAGCTTGCCACGCTGATGTGACTCCGTCAATTATCTTTGTATAAATTGATGCTTTGGTGAGTGGTATATTTAAAACAAGACACAATGTTCGCTCACTTATAGCATGCATAGTGTCTATCGACATCATCATCTGATCATCTATTGATAATGATTCATTCAAACATCATCCAAATGCCTCCATACGAAACGCTGGTCTGAATCATTTCAAATCATTGGGATTTTTCTGACCGTTGTCTTACTGGGCAATCCCACGACATATGGGACGCAGATGCCAAAAAGTCACAATGAATTTGTTACAAACCCTATATTTCGAAAGAGTACTTGAGTTTAAATTTCAAAAATTATCACATTTTTCTATGAAGACAGCCGATTTGATTTTCAATATGGCTGCCAGAGTATGCCTATAGCTTAGTACATGTTATAGGAAGAAAGAGTGTATTTACACATAACTTGCTCTTAGTATATCCACTTTATCTCTGCTCTAAACAACAATCTTTAATTTTCATAGAATTACTAGAAAAGTCCTTTTCCCACATGAAAGGAAAAATACAGGTTGCATTCTCGAATGTGACAATAGACAGAAGTCATAAAAAGATTGAAAAGAATGAATAGAATGAGGAAAGAAGAAGAAATATATCTCAGATGATTACATGCATGTAAGCTGCTATTTGTTCTTTTTTTTCCTCAGGCTTGGAAAATCAAAGTTACATTTGTTTCACACGTTGCAGCATTTGTGTTTTGTAATAATGAAGGGCATTAGTGGTGGAGCACATTCGAAACTTTTTTCCTTTTTAATTTTTGTTCATTATTTCATTATAATACTACTTACTTGGAACCACTATGGCGTCGTGAAGGTAAAAAATGTTGAATAAGAAAGTTATTTCAGGAGAAATATCAGGCACTATCCTCTGACATTTCAGCTCAACTGTGCTGGGACACGGGGGGGGGGGGGGGGGGGGCTCGCCCCAATAGGACACTACCCCATTTGTGCTTGTGCTTTTAATTTTTTTTCCAATCTATTGTTAAGTTAATGCCCGTCGTTGTCACTATATAGTACACAGCGGTAGTATGATAAACCGTTCACCAAAATTAGTTCTCTGTTTAACGTCAGTTACTGACATGTTTACTATTAAGCTTCCATACAATAAAAAACAAGACTTATGTTTAATTTCCTTCCTTGGGGGGGGGGGGTGGGGCCAAGTGAAGGGGTAACACCCTGGCAACTCTTCTTTCCCACCTCTCATATCTTCCTTATGCCATCATCAGGACACCCTATACAATTTATCGGTCTATAGGTGGCGCTGTTCATCCTGTCGGTCTCATGGGCCTTCTTTGCTTTGTGTCGGTCTTGTGAGCCTCTTTTGCGTAATGTCGGTCTCGTGAGCCTTGTATGCGTAGCGTCGGTCTCGTGGGCCTTTTAAGTGTAGTGTCGGTCTCGTGGGCTTTGTTTGCTTAGTGTCGGTCTCATGGGCCTTTTGTGCGCAGTGTCGGTCTCGTGAGCCGTATAACTCCTGGCAGTGGCGTAACTACGGGGGGGGGGGGGGGGCATGAGGGGGCACGTGCCCCCCCCCCCCAATCCGCTGGTTTAAAAAAAAAAAAGAAAAAAAAAACCTATGCCAAAATGGTAATTCAAGGGTTAGTAAACTGCTTTTGAAATCGACATGAAAGGGTGATCAAGAAAAAAGATATTTTTCTAAGATTTCTTTTAACCATATAACTTAAGAGGTATCTATAGTGAAACATTGTCCAAAAAGCCCGGAGACGACAAAAGATTGTGATTCAGCGTGATTCCTGGTTGGCATTTTGAATATAAGCAGGATGTGCACAGTTGCGCAAAAGAGTCGCTGCAATGTTGCGCAATGTGATGTAAGTTGTACACATTTGCTATCAAAGCTAGATCATTGATCTTGCAGTGTTGCTTTACATACTAGTCTATATCAAAATGCCCTGCATTGCCAATAATAAGACTTGACCTTGTATGGCTATTTCCTAACTTTTCCATCTATATGAAACACACACACTCACAAACACAAACAATTAGGGGATGCTCTATATAAAGTGCAGATTTTGGACATCCTTCTCCCGCTTGGTCACTTCGACGCCCCCTCGCTGGTCATACCTCCCCCTATCATGAACATAAACCGACACCCTTGACTACCAGTGGCGGATCCAGGGGGCGCACCGGGCGCCCTCTCCCTCCAAACACTACAAACGACAGTTTTTGGACTGTAAAATGTCAACATTTTCAAGCTCGCTCGCTTCGCTCGCTTGCATTTAACCGTTATATGCCATTCTCCTGATGTGTTACTGCCAGTAATTGCCAGCAGTTGCGCCCGATGCCCCCCCCCCCCCTGAATTTCCAAAGCGAAAAAAATAAAGCTACAAACGGCAGTTTTGGGACTGTAAAATGTCAAAATTTTCAATCTCGCTCGCATTTAATCGTTGATGCCATTCTCCTGATGTTACTGCCAGCAATTGCCAGCAGTTGCGCCCGGTGCGCCCCCTCCCCTTAATTTCCAAAGCGAAAAAATATAGCTATAAACGGCAGTTTTTGGACTGTAAAGTGTCAAAATTTTCAAGCTTGCTCGCTTCGCTCGCTCGCATTTAATCGTTATGCCATTCTCCTGATGTTACTGCCAGCAATTGCCAGCAGTTGCGCTCGGTGCGCCCCCTCCCCTTAATTTCCAAAGCGAAAAAATAATAAACGGCAGTTTTTGGACTGTAAAATGTCAAAATTTTCAAGCTCGCTCGCATTTAATCGTTATGTCATTCTCCTGATGTTACTGCCAGCAATAATTGCCAGCAGTTGCGCCCGGTGCAACCCCCTTAATTTCCAAAGCAAAAAAAAAATAATATATATATACATATAAATGAATAAATATATGTATATATATATATATATATATATATATATATAGCTACAAACGGCAGTTTGGGGACCGTAATATGTCAAAATTTTTAAGCTGACTCGCTCTGCTCGCTCGCATTTAATTGTACCGTTATGCAATTCTGATGTTGCTGCCATGAGGTGCCCCCCCCCCCCCCAATGTCTTGACCCACGGTACGCCACTGACTCCTGGGCTTATTTTACTTGATGTCGAACTCGTGGGCTGTATAACTGGTGGGCTGTATGACTTGTGAGCTATATACCTTGTGGGCTGTTACATGACTCGTGGGTGTCGGTCTCGTGACGTGCACCCGTATATAATTATGTACGTCGAAGCCGCGAAAGTACGGGCAATGGGCAAATCGGTAGCTAGGGAACTACAGTTTTGCTGCAAAAACCAATAGAATTTCAGTTAAATGAAAATCAACAGTCTTGTTAACCAATCTCTGTTACCAAGCCGCCTTTCAATGTCTTCTCCATCATCAAACCGAGCGACAGCTATGTGCACTGTGGACTAGGCAAAACTGCAGGAATTTTGTCATAAACATAGTCTGCATGTTCAGAATCTGAACTTGAAGTCAACTCTCTCTTCTACACTACTATCCGATGAATCGCTCATGTTTGGGAAAGGGTTATCCAAAGAAAAATAGTTGTGTTATCCACTGTAGACGAACGACAAAAGCTAATAGAATCTGTATACAACATCGTGCAAATAGAGCTGAGTAGCGTCTGCTCGAACTCGCATTATTCTTGATATGACGTCGTCAGGACACACGCGCCGCTCGCGTGTTTTGACAGAATTTCAAGGGGCGTTACCAGAGCTGTAGCTTCTCTCAAAATAGCACTTAACATCATTCGTCAGAATCATCAAAAAGTAGTCGTAAATGCGAAATCAGCACATAACATTACATAAAATTGGCCTGAACATGAAAATTAGGCTGATTTGGGCTTCAGGGCCCCTTTAAAAGAGTTTTTAATGACGATTTAGATGCTATGCATGAATGGTTCCTTCATAGTAACCTTATGTTGAATGTAAAAAAAAAAAATGTATGTTTATAGGTACAAAACGTAATCGCAAGAAATTTGAAAATGCTTGCATAAAAATTGATAATACTTCTTCAGAAAAGGTAGAAAGTTTTAAAGGGGATGGCTAGTAACTAATCAGCGGGAATCAGTGGCAATGCTGGGGGATGATTGTTCCAATCCTTGTGGGATTCACTTAAGAGTACATTATAATTATATCTATTGTTGTGTGAAAATTATTTGCTTCAGAATGGTCTCATATTCAGGTAATGTACAGTTTAATGTTTCCAGGTTAGCATGCCTGTACAGTGTCGGGGCGATCGTTAATGGGCCGTTTGTATTTTGTATTTTGCTTTTGTATTTGATTCTGCCAAAGAGTGTTTTATATTTTTTCTCATGTTTTTATTTTGTTGTAATAAGATATTGTGTATATGCATTACCTTATACGATTATTGACCACTGTTTTCTGCACATCATACGAACTCGCTGAAAAACTTACAGCCCAACGGATAAGTGCAAGTATTTGAACCCTTGTATGAATATCACAAACAAGCTAAAAGTCATAATTCTGTTTTCGATCTGTTATAATAATTGATAGAAAATAATCCATGTTCATTTATCAAATATTACGTTGTACCGATGTTTTCAAAGATTCCAAAATTCTAATGACGAGTATCTTGTAAAGTGCATAATCTGAGCTTTGATACACATAATACACTTTGCTTCACTTTATCACATCTCCAGAACCAGCATCACGTGACCCATAAGACAGTTAGGATTCCTTCTTCATATCAATAAACCGCTATCTTTTATGTATTATCGCTAAACAAACTTCGTTTCAGTCGTGAATTACTCAAATACTATAACTGTCGAAAAATAAATACTGCACATTCTGCAGAAAGAGCTCAAAATCAGTCTTATGTTTCAGAGCTGTAGATTTGATATATCACCAAAGTATGTCATGTTTTTTAAAAGAAATTCTTCAGACTGGGAAAATGATCGAGCGTGGATTTGGTTACTTCTGCACTCACTCTATGATAGCCCAATTATCTTAGTGGACAATATTAGGGAAATCTTACATCCAAATAGACCTGCCATTAACAGCAGTGACTCTGAGTCTTCTTCACGTCCTCACCACCTGTGAATTATAGCAAAAACGCATTAAAAAGATTTGACGTCTTTCTATGTGAAATTTATGTTAACAGTAATCTGATGCAGACTTTTGGTGAAATTCTTACAAAGTCTTGAATGAATAAGTAAGAAAAATAAATATCCAGGAACAATGTGGATGGCAAAAATCATGGTAACTGTCTCCTCTCGTTCGGCAGATGCGTCTTACGTCACTTGCCCGGAAGACAGTGGCAGAAGGGCCTTAGCAAGTTTGCATCAAGCAAGCCTTAGGGTTTTGCCGGGCAGGTAACTGTGTCCTCAGTCTGTTGAGGTGAACCGAATAGGGGGAGGGGCGTGTAAGGGGTATCTCTGGTCCAACAAGAGAGTACTCTTGAATTTCAGAATTGAAATTCAACTATGGGGAGCACAATTTTGGCAGAATATTTTGAAAATTGTCAAGAAAAATGAAAAATTAATTTCCATTCCATTGCCTTCTGTTTCCGTACACAAAATCTGTCAACAGTAGGCCTACTAGCAGAATAGAAAAGATATGAATATTAAAACTAACAAATCAAGGACCGACAGTCCCCGTGCCAACCCTCCCCCCCCCCCCCTCCGAAATGGGGGACATCCCAGGATCGTCACCTATGACTTCAAGAAACAAACAATTCGTCATAAGCTTATGCTGCCGGGAGACATAGAAAGGAACCCTAATGTAGATTTTTGTGTACTCATCCGGCCTGAATTTACCAACAACGCTAAAATTGGTCGACGAGACTACATATTTATGCTTGGAAAAAAAAGAAGATAAATACTGATTTGCGCATTTTCAAATAGTATACTTACATTATAGGCCTACTTCAGCTTGAACATTCACCTAAAAAACGCATGACATGACATGCAACACACACCTACAAGGGTAAAAATTAAGAGGATCATTCTTCAGACAATTACTGAACCTACGATGAAACAAAAATGTAAAATTGGAAAACAGCCCCCTGTGAGATTTGAACTCACGACCCCTGGTTTACAAGACCAGTGCTCTAACCCCTGAGCTAAGGAGGCTTACGCGGCAGATAATAATAACTTTCCATTAAATCTCGTGTTTCCTTTGCTGTGCGTCAGCTGCTAACGTCAGTCATGTTATTGACTAATTGTTTTAATGATTAGCATCCTACGTTTGACGATCAATGGTGCTCTCAGCAAATCGGGTGTAAACGCTTTGCCAAGCGTTTTCACTGTCAAATATTTGTTTCTGTGAAGCTTGTTTAAACACCACACTTGGCTCCATGACATTTACAATGATTGTAGGGACCCCCCCCCCCCCACACACACACACACACACACAAACACTCGTACATTTGCCTAGAATAATAACACTAATAATAATAGTAATAATAATAATTATTATTATTATTATCATTATTATTATTATTATTATCATTATTATTATTATTATTATCATTATTATTATTATTATCATCATCATTACCGTTATTACAATATCAACAAGACGACTTGCGCAATAACACTGCGGAATTTCACCAAGGAGAATCATGACAGTTTGTCAATCAGTTCAACCTCCTAGAGCAGTATGATGTCGTTATAGTTTATCATTATCTTTATAGTTCAGAAAGTTCAGAAATAAGTGTGGAATATAAAAAGCTGTTGAGAAGAGGGGCACACCATTGTCTAAAGGAAATTTTCTCTTTAATGCAATAACGTTTTTGATACACGAATAAGTTGTGTATGCATCAAATAAGGCCATTTCTAGGAAATAACCTAATGGAATAAACTTTCGGTTGAATCAATGTTCCTCTCCTGTCTAGCTTATTCATCATTAAATTTCTCACGATGTCCTGCTTTTGTAGTCTAGGTTTGTTTGTTTGACAGATTTTGTTTTGTTCTGCTTTGTCTTTGTGGAAGGGAGCGTTCTTTCTTAAGTCTTAGGATATCATTCAATAGCATTTCTCAACAAGGTGTGCTGTGTTTACGCCCAACTCATTTTGCTTTAGAACTGATAATGCTAATCAATACAACATTCATACCGTATTGTGGTTGTTATAACTTCGCAGCTGTCATTTTCATGTAGTTGATTTTCACTCAACATCATCTTGTATCATTACCAATCCTCGCTACTCACATCGTTGGAAGATTTGTTTCAGCTACTTTCTGTCGCGCGGTCAAAAGGCAAGGTAATAGCAGCAAAGTGTTCTGCATACATTCACCTACACACACATACGTGCCATGTACATTTATTTTCCTCTTGATAGAGCAGAATATAATGTGCGAGCACACCCATGTATGTATTCATACATATACGTGTATTTGCCTCATTGAAACGTTATGGACCTTGATTAGTGTCGTACATCTTACGACGAAATGTGCAATATCAAAGGCGAATATCTTTTTCAAACAAGTATTTGGAATGCCTTCGCAACACGTTAACTGAAGTCCTGTTTCTTGCATTAGATCTACGAGGTAACATGTCTCCTCTATTCAAGCAACCTCATGTAAAAATGCGTATGTAATCGTAAAATCAGTGCAATGACTAGTTTAGTTTTCTTGCAATGAAAGAATAACAAAATCATTGCAATCATACAAAAAACATGTTCCATTCTACAATACTTTGTCCTATAAAATACAAGAAATAACACCTATCATAAAGAACCTAAATCTTTTGCACGCTATATATACACTGTACAATCCCTGAGAAACTGTGTAGGCCTACTGTATCACGTACCCTAACCTGGTATTACATCTTGTAAAGACAATCTCAGGCGGTAGAAACACCAACCTATACAGCTGTAAAACAGCTAAAACCTATAAGCGAGAAAATGAATATACTCCTTTCCAACCCTAAAAAATAGAATTGTAATTAGAGTTTGTGACCAAACCTTTATTATGAATTTAAGCTACGCATTACGGTCATTACAGAGAGTGAATATACAGCGAATAGCAGAGGCTATTTCTGCACCGCAATGGATCCAGGAATTAATCTTATTCCAATCGCAAGTATAGAATTACAATCCCATAGACCCTTTACAAACTAGCTGTCGGTTTATAGCTTCATTTCGAAAACAACGAGAAAAAAACCCATGAAAGTAAAAGAGTCACTGTGTACTTCTTCATAAGTTGTGTTCGTCTGGGTGAATTATCATTTGTAAATAGTTCGTGAACAAAATTTGTTTTCTTCTTTAAATTATGATGACAATTTGTCTCTAAGGTTGGGATGTGTAAGCAGTTATGAAGTTTGCTATGATATCCTCTTTCTCTTGAACACAAAGATATCAGTGCAATAAAAACTTGACGTCGCTGGCATACCTTCAAGTTGCCTTATCGGTATCATAACTGACGCCTTACAAGTTGCAATCTTATACCTCACAAATCATAAGTAAAACTAAAATGAAGAATTATACAGAGATGCATTTGTTGTTACTGACAATAAAAAGTATGAACGCTCATTGAGAACTCGATATCTTTCTTTATATGGAGTTTCTATCCTCTACATTGTAGAAGAGATGAATAAACAATTGGAAGGTTAAATGCCTACTTTAATTTTTTTAAGTACATAATGTACGTGATAGAGCTGCTCCATGACAACACTATTCGCTGTATTGTTCAAATTATTCTGTTGTTTCCCGGTTAAATCATAATTCGACACAGACTATCGGGAACTCTCGATCAATCAGATTAAAACCACTCATACATAGGATAAGCAACACACACACACACACACACACAAACACAAACCTATATATACTATACATACATACATACCGTTTCGATAATTTTAGGGACACGGTCGGACATGTTGCTAGGGAGAAAGTTTAGTGTCTTGTTTTTGTTTTTGTTTTTGTTTTTGTTTTGTTTTTTTGGGGGGGTGGGGTTTCAAGCTATCTTGAACAAGTTAGCATCATCATATTTTTATTGTCCTGACGCTTTACCCCTCGTCGATACCCGTTTCCTCCCAAATTTCAATATCATGGCTCTGAGCAAAGTGGATGGGAATTAACAATTCATAAAATGAGATTTCACACATTTTCCAACTACTGCCTTTTTATCTCCAATTCTTTGTTTCAAATTACATGATATTTTTGATTCACAAAAACTGTAAAGACAGATATTTTAAGATCTGAATAGATTTTCGGTTTGCAATATCCATTGGGCAAGATCCTTCCATGATCAACTGTTGAACGGAGTAAAATAGCTTTGACACAACTATAGACGAAATCAATCACACACCCACACACACCCACACGCACACAAAATGACCCTAGTCAATGTTATTTGAGTTCACATCTATAATCACAGTGTATATATACCTTTAGAAGGAGAGAGGGAGGGGATTTAACGAGATACAATTGCCTTCCGTGAATAACATATTGGGAATGGGTATGAAACAGCATTGTGGACATTCACGATGTGATCTAACTCGACTCAATTCATAAATAAAAATCTTCCTATACATTGTTTATCATCAATTATAGATTTTACAGTTCTTTGTACATCAATTCTTAACTCACAGCGCGGAAGAGCTATGCCCAATTCCATACACAAACAACGCAGACATGAATCTACTTTTTTACATGAGGTTGATTTCTTACATGTCAAGGGGAAGGGGATGGTGCATAATTTTTTTATTAAGTCTTCAAAAGTCTCGTGCTTCTTCAACCTGGATGTGATAAGTTTCATTATCAGGGTTTTCCATGCAATGACGGCCATTGTTAGGTGGTCTAACAAGATTGTATTTCATCCAATCACCTTTGCATATGATCCATGGCAGAACGTCAATTTTATAGTTCAATTCTCGAGAAATCTTGGCACTTATGAGCTGTGGGGTACCCGCCCCTTGCCCGCGGGTTATTAGTCGCTGGTTTCTGTCATAGCAACACTGCTGCGATGCCAACAAAGAACTGTGTTCTGACTGGATACAGGCCACTGCCGTCGGCTTGAAAGTGCTAAGTCTCAGCCAAGAAGTCTCCAGGTCAACGACCACCCAGCGGAAGTAGCTCCGAAAATGCCTATCGACGATCGGGCTATTGACAGTGAGTGCAGCCGGGTAAAGACAGGGACAACTTGGGAGGTTTTCCAGGCGTTTGAGGTAGGAGACTAGCTTCTCACTGCGGCACTCCATCCATTCCTTACAGCGATCTATGGCAGTAGACATGGGGACGATATACCTCTTATATAAAACTTACACAGCACGAACCACTCCGTTATGACCAGCTGAGTATGCTAGTTATGAAAACTGAACTCCCTGCAGACAAAGATTGTAACACGTGTACTTCTACTGCATAATATAATGATTAATGGTAAAACCTTTTTTTTAAGCCCTGAAACCATGGTCTATAAAAATGATTAAGGTCATAATCATTGATTTAGATTTTTTATATTTCAAACTCTTGGTGAACATCTACAAAGTATAAAGAAAAGTTGTGAATCTTTGAATCATTTACTAACAATTTCTTGATATTGGGCAAAGGACTGGTAAATATGAGTTTATTGATGACACTGTTAATTATGTATTATTGTGTGTTTCTGGATCGCATTCTACAAACCACTTTCACCTAGTGTGGTAAAGTTTACCTTTACACAAAATAGATTGATAGTAGGTGCTAATCAAAAGTTCTCTCTGCCAACTGCCGAATTGCAATAAAAAATCAAAATCACATCACACTATCCCCCTCCCAATAACATAACCTTTTATACTGATAAACTATGACACAAATCTATTTCTGATGCTTTCTGAAACTTTGTGTGTGAGTTACTGGATAGACATGATATATACAAAACCCATCTGAACCTTGTTTTTGAATTACAGCTCATTTCTAACAAACTGCTTTGTTAGCGCGGTAAAGTCATAAATAACAGCATACAAAATATATGCTAGAAACTTCTAAATCCCTTGATGACAAGATAAATCGATTTCTTTTCAGAGGGTAAAACAAGGGGAACATCTTTGAGACTGAATAAAATATACCACCGATGTGATGTAAACGAGAAAGCAGCAAAAATAATTAATCCAGCTGTCAAACAACAAAATTAATTTGAAGGAAAACAAATATCGGCTTTCAAATAAGATCAATAAAGTACCGATGTCAGTGTTGTCGATTACGCCGCTCATATCGTCCACGACATCAATTGTGAAAACCATGGTCGATGTCAAAGATTAGTGTCGGATGGCGCGGTTGTCACAGACATACTGAAATCGACATTGCTGTTCACGAATATGGACGAGTCTGCAGTTGAAGCAATAATTGTTTTAAGAACAAATCTTTGTAAAATATATCAGTCTTCTCATTATCATTATATTCCTCCTTGGCGTTGAGACTTGTCATTTACAGACATTCTGTAGAATATAAACCTCTTTTTTGTCTTTATCGCCATGAATACATTCTGAGCACTGAATTCACTTTAGATGGAAAAACATTTGGATGCTGTATGTGAATCGATAACATTCTCTTTTGTTAAACTTACTCGGTGAAAACACTTGAATATATATAGAACCATTAAACAACTTGCTCACCATGGTTCTATGGATAATTATGGCCTTTATAGAGATTCATAAGTATGTTTCTATTGACAAACAACATTGGTCGCAACCCCAAATATGAATTAGCTGAGGTAATTATGTCATCGACACACATATATCCTTTCTGTGTGAACATAAATATAAATATACATATATATGTATATATATAATATATATATATGTCCAATGATTGGCCAATGATATCGTAACTACAACTGATAAGCTCATACCTGAACAGGGAAGATCATTACATTGCCGAATTTCGGTGTCAACACAGTGCGTCCCGCATGTCCTATTGTCGCTCCTGTTTTTCCCTGCCCACCACGATGCCGAACATGAAGACCAATCGCTCCACTCGTCAATTTTCCCTACCTGTCAAGTCCCCATCTATCGACAAAGAAGAAAAGCTGTATATTGATAAGAAAATTCCTGCTTGAAAAAGAAGAAAATTAGCTCATCCTCACAATATCTTCTGTAATCATATTCGAAAACCTTTGCCTGGATGACATTTTTCCCCTTCAGTTACTTTTTTAATCACTCTGACAATACTACAGAAAATGAAAACATCAGGTGTTAAAAGGAAACATTAATTCTCTTATAGGTCAGTCAGAAAAACTTGATCTGCCAATAAAATCGTCTTTGTTTGTCACCCATCGATAACTTACCCATATTCTTTTTTCGCTTTGAAATACAGTATAAAAAAAAGAAGGAATTCTTTGTCGGAGATGTTAACATGTTCATTACAGCGCAGATAACATTTAACTGCCTTTGACTGAGTCTGCTTTTATACGATTAACTCGCTTGCACTTTGAAAATATTATTTTTAACCATTAAAAACATCAACAGAGAAAAACAGAGTCATAAAAAAGCAAATAAAACCTTTTCCGACTGATGACTCAGACGTGTTTCTCTCTGTTCTCTAAAACCATTGAGATCAGAACTGCCTGTTTCCTCAGGGAAACTATGTGGTGAAACCTATGAAACATTTATAATCGTCATTTCTTCACATATTGCTGCCTATCAGTACACGAAAAGCGATGACCCCGTCAAAAGTAAATGCTGGCATTACCAAATGCCCCTTAACACATCATACTCTGTATGTGATTTATTCTACCCTTTAAATGCTGCAGCACATGAAGCAACATGCAAAGCAACCAACAACTAAGATAGAACTCAAAACTATTCAAAAACTATTTAATATATTGTATAATTTCTTGTTTTCATTTTTTCCATTTCAAGGCCTTTTTATTTTTCCATTTTCTTACCATAACCCTTCGCTGGACGAGTTGATGGTTGAGACGGTGTAGATGTTTTACTTTCATACAGGTGCTGGTTATCTTCTTCTTCGTTCCTTCCCATTCACAACTACTTCTATTGTGATGTCCAAGTTTGGATTGGGAGTGATTAAGTTAACAAATCCCAGACTCGGGTTCGAATTCGTGGCTATCTCAGCAAGTTGCTCCATTGATCGCCACTCGCTAGTTCGTATACTAGCAGCATCCTTTCTACTCCTTGGCTCTTTTACCTGGTCAGGAAATTTCTCATATTCGTCCTTTTCCAGGTAATCATCATAGTCATAAGTGTAATAATCCTCTAAATCGATTGACATGTCTCCATTCTCTGAGTGTGAAGTGGAGTCCACTGAACCGTCAATTTCTTCCCGGAAGACACTGCTGATTGTCGCAGCCACTTTTTCCTCCGTTGACGCAGCGGAACCAGGTTTGGGCATGGTAGTAGTAGGCATGTCTCTGATATTACTCTGAAGATTTCTTGGTGTACTTATTACCTTATTCAAGATTAAGGAAGAAGAGTTCGTTTTTCTCCTTGGGTAATAGTCTGATCCGTGACTTCTGTCCGATGGAAGTTCTGACCCTGCTATTGACATTTTCCTGAGTTTGGACGTTGCTGCTTACAAATTGTTGGCTTGGCACTGTGACTCCATCCAATCCTTGTGAGTCAATCACAAGATCCCTCCGCCCTTGGTGTATCTAATAGAAAGTACGTAAAAAGGTGTTCAGTCATATTTTCTTTGCAAAGGTATACTACGGTTGCCTTGATTCACAATTCACTAGGTTTGAATAATAGTAATAAGTAGGAAATTACTTTGCAGTCGTGGTTTCATACAGTAGATAAAGCCACGGTTCGACAAGACTCCGAAATACATCGTATATCCATCAATATCAGTTTTTTTCTGCACACAGTGTGACAGCCACGCTACATTGCGCATTTTATAAGCAATACCGTCTGTAACTAAACCCTCAATTGGTAGTCTAAACAGTCAGAGCCGTTTTGATTGATTTGATTTGATTTGATTTATTCTCCGTATGGCATCATTTACAATACTTTTTATCAACATAACCAAACATAATATATACAAATATGATACTCAATATAGCTAGTTTCTAAAAATTTCATGAAATTTTCCATGCAGTACATCGAGATGCAGATGTTTTGACATTATTAGTTCAGAAAAGGAACACAAAACATTCAATTTTATTGATGTTTAACAGAAGTCACCCGTATCGTGGCGAGGAGTCCCGGTGTGATCAGCCAGAAGCTCATAAGGGTGAAAACAGCCAGGAAGAGCAGGTAGTGCCAGGCTGACGAGGGGAAAGTTATGGCCATTATCACCAAGCACACATCTCTCGACTGGTCGTGGAGGAAGAGATTTTCCCGTGGTTTTCGATAAAGATCAAGGGAAAATGTATTCCCTTGATACGTTGCAGAGGCAGAATGAGGCTTACAGTTGCTTCGATGCCAGCAAAGGGGCGCAGTTTTCTACTGACTGACAGAGGCAGAGTGTACTCATTTTCTTTCGGGAAAGAAGGATGACACTTGTTTCGACTGCTGATGGAAGCAGAGTGTGATGGTGTCATCGATAGTTGATGGGAGGAGAAAAATGTTGCTCTCTCATTCACTGGTCCTGGCAGCGGTAAAGTTAAAGCTCCTTGAGATCCAAGTGCTGGAAAGAAGGCTGAATTCAATGCAGTCGATACACGAGGACTTTAAAGATTTAGTTTGCAAAACCTGCCCTCACATGCCTCTTTATACGTCCTGACGCGGAGTAACGCTGAGCTAGGAAGTCTGTAACATTACACCTCCTGGCTATCTAACACTAGAAACAGCTTCAATCAACGGAGTATCGACAAGTAGTCTTGTATCGGCTGATTTCATCCTGAAAATGAATCAAAGGAAAAAATATAAAAGGTCAGATATTTGCACTAGTGGTACCAAAATTATGACCATAAAACTGAATGTCATTAACCATATTATTTCGATCCACTATTTTTCTGTCAAAGTCAATCCGAAAAGTTGGATCTGACTTGGTAGAGCAGTTTGATTTAATGAAAGCTAGAATTCTCTTTAAAAGTCGACTTGACACATGGAATTCGTTCAAGACCGCTACCATTTTTCGTTGGCTGAGCATCGCGCTTTTTCTCGTGAGTCTATATTAACAGTGTCCTCGATATTCCTTTGGAAGAATCAATATAGTAAGAAATGTTGTGGCTCAGTTACTAGTATATCAAAGGGTGGCCAATATCCCGCTCCAGCTTCACCCTACTCCACCACGGGCAAACGAGAGAAAAAAAAAATCCCAGTAAAACAGAAAACCGGAGACATCTTTAAGCTAGACCTCTCTTTTTGGAAGGGGTGTGTCGCTGCCCGGAAAGCAGTAGATGACAGGTTCGAGTCCCGTGGCTCCTTTATTCCGACATGTTTTGTTAGAATTATAGATCAGCAGTTGCGATCTAACAAACTTCATTTGAAGAGGGAGACAAATTGAAGAAAACTCACACCTTGTCCAGACATGTTCACAATTTTTACATTAATCTTCAAAATGCTATCCTTGCTTTGAAGCGGTGCTGACATCACAAAGGGTCTTGTCCTCTGAAAGGAACTACCAGTATCAACAACACAATGCACAATTCATATAGGTGCATTATAGGGGGTTCTGGCCTTTTGTTCCCACGAGATATTCGAGGCTCCTACCTTGAAACTGCAATACCCTCCCCTCCCCCCCCTTTCCCTACACACACACCTCACACCACACACACACATATTATCCTCTGCTTGAGTGCTCTGCTCTCCACAAGAAGAAGCAAAGATATAGCTAACTTTCATATACAGCTTTGTAATCCTTTCCATCTAGTCTCTGTGATCAACGTTGTGCTGACAGAAGTTTGTAGCAAGAAATAAAAGACACAAGATTATCAAGAGAACATAATTGTTCATAATATAATAGCACATGATAATTAAAGAAGTACACATTCATGTTGAATAATACCATTAGCGATATGGCAACATGAAATTATACATCTACTTCAAGGTTCATTACAGAATTCACTCTTGTACGCCATAGTTTCGAACCACTACACATCACAACAAATATTCAACGTCACCTACAATCGATATCAAGAAACGATATGCAACATAATAAACACAGCCATTACAAACACAAACTTATGATATATCATCATACATACATCTATCATATATATTATATAATATTATATATTATATATACCTTCTTGTTGGAACTATTTTAATAGTGTACTCGATACTCCTTCTTGTATACTTATATATATATATATAATATATATATATATATATAATATCCTACGCCTTCTTCAGGAGTCTTGGCAAGGCATAGGATGCCGGAAATTTGAGTCAAATAAATAATAAATATTGACCAAAAAAATGCGTCACCAGTTTGTTTCTTCATTTACATACATTGATTATGATATATATATATATATATAGTATATATATATATATCTATATAAGAAAGAGAAGAAGTAGTATCGATTACACCATTTGTAGTTCAACAAGAAAGGTTTTTATTCACAAAATTTTCGGCCCGCCACGGGCCTTTGTCAGTGTATATAACTACAAATAGCGTACTCGAGACTCCTTCTTCTTCTTATGATAGTAATACAGTGCCTGAGCGATCGTTGACGGGCCGTTAATGATCGCCCGTCACTGTACAGGCATGCTAACCTGGAAACATTAAACTGCACATTACTTCAATATGAAACCATTCTGAAGCAAATAATTTTCACACAATAGATATATTCCTGTTCTGTTCTGATGCCGATTGCTACCAATATCGTCCACTGAATCTTTCTCTCCCGAGGGGCCCACACTCTACAAGCTCCGTCTTTTAGTGGGGTCCCTCCGTTTTTCGCCTTCGTGTACGTTGATATTCCACTTCATTTCAATTTACTTCAGGCATTGCAATGTATCTTTACTGTAAGTATAATAAGGGACTGCTTTTCTTTGTTAAACTCACTTTGTTTGTTCTTTTATATGATTCCTGTCACTGAAGGAAGAGTGATGTATGTCATGATATTTTTTTTATTGTCGAAAAACGGAATAAATTTGAATTGAATTGAAATTGAATTGAATATAATGTACTCTTAAATGAATCCCAGAAGGATTGGAACAATCACCCCCAGCATTCCCACTGATTCCCACTGAGTCAGTTACTAGCCATCCCCTTCAAGTGTATGTACACTGAATGATGGGCGACGTATTGGTGTGATATTCCTACATATGTGTCAACTCTTTGGGTTCTGCCATTTGGTCATAAATTCGAACAAGCATTAAAACACACTGACGCTAGTAATACACGAAAGTATCAGAGCTCATACAAGTCTCCATCATGCATTTACGTTTTTTAAATACAAGCAACAACTCGACTCTCAGATGCAAGCTTTTAAAGGCCCAAAATAATCTCGGTAATCGTATTATAAACGGGATCATGTGATGGTGGTTTTGAAGATTAAGTAAAACAGACTAATGTGTAAATTGGTCAAAGTCTCGGAAATTAGACTTCCAGTAATACTAGAGAACTAATAACTACTCTAGCTCGATGAGTTATGAGGTTTTTATTCAAAACATAATTTATGTCATTAACACCTAAAGAGAGAAAATTACATTCAACAACCTTGGATTACTCATGGCCTAGCTCATGCAGTGTTTAATCACCTCGTTATCTTTTTTATTAAGATATCTATACAATAGATTAAAAAGATCCGAGACTATTGACAGATATACAAAATATAGAAAGAAACTACCCGCTTTAATTAGAATTTTTCGTAAATGTGTATAATTCCAACAAATTGCAGTCATAACGTCATTGAAGCACTCGCCAACAAAGAATACATAATTGAAGTCTTTATAGATCTTAATAAATTTCGTCATTAACACGATTCATCATGAAATTCTACAAAAAATGGTTGCATAATACCTGTAACTTATATTAAGCCGTCACAAGTATGTAATCCAGTCTACTAATTTATTGGGATCCTTCCACGGACCACTGCTTTATTTTTTTTTCGATATAGTACGTTAATCATAAAAACACGACATTAACAAGTAATTCGTTCTGTTAAATTCAATCATACTCGCTGATGTTACTAATGGTTTGACTCCCACAGGAGGATCGATTCATGAATTGGTATCTTTAATATTCAATAGAGCATATTAATATTTTGAATGTAATGAATTATGATTAAATATTGAAAAGTTCATGTTTTCATTATTTTTTACATCCTTTAATCTTATTCTGTAATCATTCGACAAGGTATGGTTATTAATGCTGTAGCATTACCAGAAAACAGTCGACTAAGTTCTTTAGGTGTAATGCTCGACTCTCATTTGACATGAAATGACCATACAAAAAACATAATAACCTGACATCTAGACCAACCGTTGCTCTTCGGAGATTGAAGGACTTGATCAATCAGTTGATGACGAATCTTTAAGAATGTAATATAGTGGTTTGTTATTGTCTGTATGTATATATGATATGTGTGTATATACATATAGTATATATATAACATACATACATACATACATATCAAATTTTAACATTATTTGAAGGAAACTGCACTAAATAGAAAAAATAATTATTTATTTCTTCAGCAAACGAAAAAGCCTTTCGAATTTGCACTCAATCCTCCTTTTGCTCACACTTATCCTTTGCTTTGTCAATTCAAAACTCGCAAGGCTCATAACATTCGCTACCACAACGGCTACAATCGTGCAAATACGTTCATAATTTACTCTTTATTACAAGATGCTTTGATTACTAATGATTATATTTATCCATACCCAACATTGTTTTTCAAGATTTTCGTTTAAGCAACCCAAAGCTCTTATACGTATTAGCTAAGAAATCAATCCGACAATACCCTCCCTGAGCACGTAAACCCTGTGCCGCCTGTATTGACATTTAAACCAATATAAAAGAAACAAATTTTGCCTCAATATGAATATGATTTATTAGCTTTTGTTATAACTATATATGCTGGTTGTTGTATATTCTATACTTTGATAAATAGGGCCGAGGGCATCTGACTACCACATGCACGCACTAGCACCACATTCCCTTTACTAGACGGTGAGAACCTCATGCAAGCAATTTCAATTTTGATTTCTAATATCAAGTCTATTTTTTATATTACCTAAGGAAAATAGGCACCCAAAAAAATACATCATTATGCATATACCAAAATCATACACAAGCATAAATTGGCTGCAACTTCATCGGAATGTACAGCAGGCTGTCTCATGTGCAAACACAAAGGTCTGTTTATAATTGGGCTATGGTTATCAAGTACGAGAAAATATGATGAGGCCTACGTAAAAGCAAGGTTCTTTAGTCGTAGATCCCGGGATAAATCAGACAGGGGGAATTTTTGAAGTAACACATATCTGTTTAGACCATACTATGATTGGGAAGAATTTATAAAAAACCAAAAAGTCAAATAAATGTTACTAAAACAAAACAAAACACAGAAAAGCCACATGATGCAACAATATCAATAACACATTACTAACATTGAAAACAAAACCACTGAGATCCTAATGATTCAAATGGGTGTGAAAGTAGATTTATGGCGTAAACAGTATGGCATAAGTGCATAATTTAAATGGTTAGGATAGTGTGAAATTTGATGTTCATATACAGCCCTCTTGTACGAGTATAAATTATAAGGCCTGCGCCATCGACCTCCGAGTTATGTTTAACTGTGGCACACTCTAATCTCATGTACGTCCATGACTGAAAAGACCGATCTCTAAAACGTTTCATATTTGGTTATTTCAAATTCAAATTCATTCATTTCACATCCTAAAAAGAAAACATGACGTTTACCAAGACAAACACAAGAGAAAAAATGATACATAGCACGTGAGGTATCAGTAAAGGCTATATGAAGCCTATCGAGGCCGATTCCCTTACAATAAATAAGATGCAATTTGCGTCGCACAGAGATACAAGATCACAGGAGAAGTCATATACATTTATTAGGCAACATTAGAAACATCACAGCAACAGTAAAAAATAAGGAAAAAAGTGGCAAAATTATTACCCCCTACCCCCCCAAAAAAAAAGGGATTCAAATGCACTTGGGATTAAAAACATTTTATATTTACGTCTTAATAGAGGACAGTGTTGGGCTCTCTTTAACAAAAGTTGTTAATTCATTCCAGCATTTTTCTCCAGTGTATCTAATTGTAGTCTGATCAATTCAGTGCTTATTTATGTCGATGTTGGGCAATTTGTCAATCAGTTGCAATGAAAATAAAAGGATTAGAACAAACACTTGCTGTCGGGCGAAAGCTCGGTGGTCTAGTGGAAGGTGCCGCCTGTCCAGTGATCAGGAGGTCGTAGGTTCGAATCCTGCTCGAGTATGTACGCCCATGATTTTTTATCATGGCTACTACTAAAACACTGATCAGATTCAAGTGCTTATTTACGTCGATGTAGGGCAATTTGTCAATCAGAGTATTCTCATCCCACGCTTTGGTAACATCAAAATACGATTCAATGAATATAACGCACTATGACCCCATATTATTGCACGATGCGTTAAATGTGGGAAAATCATAGTGTGGCACATGGCCAAAAGAATTTTTGAGGGGGAATATTATGCTTCATATAAATCATAATACCAACAATTCCACTTATTTTGATACAAATATCCTTTTAATACGAGCTTTTCATGTTAAGCCATCATCAATTGTCACACCAAGAAATGTTGTTCTATTCATCTGCTTGATTGTGACATTACCTACTAGTATATATATATATTCGTAAAACATCTTCATGCTATTACCTTATTCTTTGTCTTGGGTACCATGATGTTTGTCAATATCTAATACCAAACGATTTGCAGCAAACCAAGAACACACTTTCTTAATTTCTTAATTAATCATATGATTACTTTCATGCAAATCCCATCCCGGCCTGGGAAATAGTTTAGTAATCATCTGCGAATAAGATAGAAAGCAAATTAGGTCTTACAAATGGCAAATCATTAATGGATAGCAAAAGAAAAGAGGACCCAGTACAGTATTTAATACCACATTTGTTTGGTATTTCTGCACTTGATTACATTATAATGTCTCTTCCTGCTGTTAATGAACTTTATGTGGGGGCGCTGTGGCGTAGTGGATAAGACTCAGTCTCCCAATCAGGACCCGAATTCGAATCCTGTTTGGTGTTTACGTCCTTGGACACAGGCGCGCCGGAAGCAGTTTTGGATTGGGGGGGGGGGGCAAACATTGGAGGGGGCTCAAGATTAGACCATGCATATGTTACACAATATACACATACACACACACACACACACACACACGCACACACATCTATTATATATATATATGTGTGTGTGTGTGTGTGTGTAAAGTGGCGTACGGTGGGTCGAAACATTGGGGGAACCATAAAGTAATTTTGACGGTCTGTATGCTTGTGCGTGTGTGCGTGAGCAATAATGGGACTACAATACATTACGGAATGTGATACATTCAACAACGCAGTCATTGAGGAACATTGTAAGTTTTCCTTACATGGATTATGGAATGACGGTGTGAAACGATCGACAAATTATATACTGTCAGCAACATAAGGTGAATGGCACAACAATAAAATGCGAGCGAGCGAAGCGAGCGAGCTTGAAAATTTTGATATTCTACAGTTCCAAAACTGGAGTTTTAATTGTAGCTATATATTTCGCTTTGGAAATAAATGGGGGCGCATCGGGCGCAACTGCTGGCAATTATTGGCAGCAACGTTAGGAGAGTGGGATAACGATTCAATGCGAGCGAGCGAAGCGAGCGAGCTTGAAAATTTTGACATGTTACAGTCCCAAAACTCCCGTTTGTAACTATACCTTTCGCTTTGGAAATTAAGGGGGGCATCGGGCGCAACTGCTGGCAATTACTGGCAGCAACATTAGGTGAGTGGCATAACGCTTCAATGCGAGCGAGCGAAGCGAGCGAGCTTGAAAATTTTGACATTTTACAGTCCCCAAACTCCCGTTTGTAGCTATATTTATCTTTCGCTTTGGAAATTAAGGGGTGGGGGCATCGGGCGCAAGTACTCGCAATTACTGTCAGCAACATTAGGAGAATGGCATAACGATTCAATGCGAGCGAGCGAAGCGAGCGAGCTTGAAAATTTTGATATTCTAGAGTCCAAGAACTGCCGTCGTAGCTATGTTTTTCGCTTTAGAAATTAAGGGGGAGGCGCACCGGGCTCAACTGCTGGATGCGAGCGAGCGAAGCGAGCGAGCTTGAAATTTTTGACATTTTACAGTCCAAAAGCTGCCGTTTGTAGCCATATTTTTCCCCTTTTATTCATATATATACATATTTATTTTATTTTCTTTGTTC
>NW_027273116.1:0-38468 GCF_040938485.1 Diadema antillarum
TGCATTCACTCAATCCACATGTATATGAAGGTGAACTTGTCCTGTAAGCTCTGTATATCACTCTGATTGGGCCTTGAATGGTGCTGTCGGTGTACCTTTTCCACCACGTGAACTTCTTTGCTGTATTGTGCTACATTGTATGAGGGGGGATGGGTTGCCATTGTCGTTGGGTGCATGAACCATGAGAGACTCGTTTTGTGCTTTCGCAGGTTGGGCGATATGCTGCCATTAAATCTGCAATAATAAGTTATAAAAGCTTTGGAATTCATACAGTTATTGCAGCACTCTGCAAAGCAATGGTTAAAAAACTCCAAAAAAATTCACCTCTGCATGTTTCCTTTATGTACTCAACCACCAAAATCCTTGAAACTTTCCAATAAAATGGGTATTGCTCCACATGAACATATTCTTCTAACAAGAGTACAACTGGAAGGCAATAGTAATCACTGATATACAGCGTTTATGTCCCAGAAAAAAACGAAACCGAGTTTCATTGCAATTTTTTGCGATCATAATCTTATATTTGTTTTATGAGATATGCATGAATGGAAAGACTTACTTCTCTTCTTTCATTTGATGCACAACTCATTGTTCATAATTCATGCATGGCTGAGTAAGAACAATAGAAAGTAATGCTACTAAATTTTCATTTGCACGAGCAAATGGCGACTTTGGAGTAGTTTTTTAGGCTTTTTGGCAATCCTTTGTAAAAAATGAAATCATAGCCTTAATATCCATTCTTTTTCCTTTCAAATGACATCTCATGCGTTAAAAAAAAATATCTACGCCTGCTCGAGAAAACTAAATTTGAAAATATGCTTCCATTTTACTCAGAAAGATGGATAGTAATTGAGGAGTCAGTTAGCTTTCCCTACGCCTGCCCGACTGAGCAGATAACAATGGCCTTCATGCTTCAATGAATTTACACAAACATGAAGGGAGGGGTTATAAGGGAATGTTACAGACGGTTCGGAATAGGGTCGTAAATTAGCACATGATCCAACCACAGAGCAAGCGTGTTCCCTAGCGGAATGTGAAGGGGGTGGAAAGTAACTGAAAAAGCCTTCCGAGCCCCCCCCCCCCCCCCCCCCCACACACACACACACACAAACCAAACAACAGAAGACGACTTTCTGCCCTGCACTTGTACCATTGAAATGCTAGAAGCACAAGTTCAGTGATAAATAAAGTGAAGAACCCTCTCTTTCTGCTTCACCTCCACCTTCAAAAACTTCAAAACCCTGTCACTGATGACGGACTAACCACGCGTGAGGGAAATGTAGAGAGGAATGAAAACAGTGAAATAAGTTTGAGGTATAAAATCATCAAAATGTGTATCATTGATGTAAGATTTCCCTAATAGCCACTGGACTGCGTGCAGCCTGAGAATACTCACGATATTAGTCTTCAATTATTGGTTATGTCTCATAGCTTATTCTAAGTAGATGACAACAAAGGGCTGTCCGTCTCATACAGCATTCTCTGTAAATACCCCCCCCCCCCTCAACAACATTCACTGTAGCACTGCGGTTGTTTCGTGTGAATGCAATGGTGCAGATGAGCCCATTGTCTAATGCTATGTCGGGAGAGCTGAATGCTTGTTTTCTTCGACTATCCGTAGAATTGGCAGAAATGAAGCATGCTTTCATACATATTTTTCTTAAGGGTGCGTTATTCATATTTGACACGTAAGGTCTCATATGAGAAGAAGATAAGAATATTTGGGTTAAGAACTTCGTTTTTCGAAAACGTAACGTTAAAAGTCTGAAAAATTCACTTAAAGTCACCATTTGCGCGTGCAAATGAAAATTTGGTAGCACCACTTTTCATTGTTCTAACTCAGTCATGCATGAACAATGAACATTAAGTTGTACATCAAATAAAAGAAGAAAAGTTTATCTTTCCATTGATGTATAGCTCTTAAAGAAAATTTATGACTTCGATAGTAAAAAGTTGCATGGAAACCCGGTTTCGTTTTTTCTGGGACACGCTGTATAGTAAATATGTTACATCTGAGTCTTTTACGAAGTATGGTACTACATACCTAAGTGGGGGTTGGGTGTGCATGTATGCAATACTTCGGTTTTTGAAAAGTGTGTGTGCGTGGGGGGGGGGGGGGGGTGGAGTGCATGTGGGGAGTTGAGTGAATGGCTGTGTGTATTTTAATACCTGGGTGAATATCTGTGTGTATTTAACTTGGTTTGTAACTAGCTTGAAGGCAAAGTGTGTATTTTTGACTAATGATGTACACTAGATTCTTTGATGAAGTTTTTGAGCATGTGTGTCATTGGGTGTGCATGTGTGCATGCATGTGTGTGTGGGTGTCTGTGTGTTTGTCACAATTAAAAATGAATTTCTATGAAATGCAATGAAATCTTTGATCAGTGTGACCTTACATCTTGAGTATAGGTTCCTTTTTGATTTTCAGTCTCTTGGGCCTTTTCTCTCTCAGACTCTTAAACTAGATATGGAATCTTCAGTCTATGAAACAGGAATTCCCTCAGGCAAAGACTGCAAAGGCTATTCATCCTCAGTTCGAGTCACTGAAGAATGTAAAAATGCTATATATAGTAATATATATGGTCACGCCGTGCAACCAGTTATTGCATTAGCTGAAGTGGCAATGACATTTAGTTACATTCAGATGGTGATCTTTATCAAACCTTGAGGATCTTTGAGGATACATGTAAGCTCTGGCCCCCTTAAATTCGGGGAACAAAGTTATTGTAGCTTTTATGGATTTATCCAAAGCTTTTAATTCTCTTTCACATTATATTTTGTTGGAAAAATTATACCATTATGGAATACGAGGCGTTTGTTTTGACTGGTTTAAATCATATCTGTTAGATAGGAAACAATACACTGTATTTAATTCTTGTACATCCACACAAAAAATCATTAGTACAGGAGTACCCCAGGGCTCAATTCTTGGGCCATTACTGTTTTTATTGTATATTATATATTTTATATGAAAAAGGAAAGGTGCGCAACAGGATATTGGCAATCTGTCTGTCAAAATAGATTCAGATTCTTTAATGTTTTATGATTCTGGAAATTTTCTTGGTGTCACATTGACTAGCACTTTAAGTTGGAAGGAACATATTAATTCTGTTTGCCAAAAGTGTCTCGTTTTGGGGGAATTTTAAACCGGTTGAAATATGAATTGCCAAAGCCTATACTATTTATTTTATATAATTCTTATGTTTTATCACATTTGACATATTGTAATTCTATCTGGGGGAATACATATTCTTCCCACTTGCAAAAGTTGATAGTTTTACATAAGAAGGCTATACATATCTGCACTGGCTCTACATATCAAGCGCCCACATCTGAATTATTCAAATCATTGAAAACTCTGAAGTTAACAGATATGAATAAGATGCAAATTGCCTCGTTGATGCAACGTTATCATTCACAAACTCTCCCTCCGTATTTTATGAATATGTTCATGATTAATGCTGATGTCCACACTCATTATACTAGATCATGTCATCAGTTTCACCAATGGTCTTTCTCAAATGATAAGTCCAAATATTCATTACGGTATACTGGACCTGTATTGTGGAATGATTTGAATGTGAACCATGTTTTTAATGTACAATTTAATAATATTTTTTAAAAACAGTATAAAAAGATTCTTCTGAGTTTATACTGAAGTTCCATATGAAAGTATCGGTTTTAGATTTTGGGTGATATCCTTAATATGTATGTTGACCATGTCAATTTGTTTGTTTGTTTGTTTGTTTGTTTCTGTATTGTTTGCTTGTTTGTTTTCTCAGTTCAAATCTGTTTCTATACATTATTAGGCATGCATAGTCTTACAAGCCATTTAAAGGCTTTCTCATGTGATGTGCATTCCATTTTTCATCATTACAGTTGTGTACTTTGTGCTGATTTGTATAGCATATGAATGTAACAATACCTTGTGTTATTAAACATTGTTTTGATTTGTATGTCATGTGTTTTTTATCCTTGTGGAATGATGCAAATAAACGAAATGAAATGAAAACCACGAGTGTTCACACAACAAAGCTTATCCTCGGAAGGTACAAAATTGTAGCTATCCTCGAGGACAGGCTAACTGCCCCCACATCCCCCCCCCCCCTGTAACTAATAACTACATTTACCTATCACATTGTAAGTTCCTATCAACAAGAATGTTGTCCACGCGATGCTAAACTATGAGTTAGGACCCCCCCCCCCCCCCCCCCCCCCACCCCTTGGCCCACTGATAGAGTGCTAACTCTCACTGGTATCCCAGTACTGTTTTTTTTTTTTTTTGTTCTTTATGTAGTACTACAACAAAATTATCATTGGAATCATTCATATCAGTGCATTATTGACGAATTATTGGCCCTGAATTGAGGTGGGACACTTGTGAGCTAAATTTACACAACTGCCAGCCCAGCTTTGGACAACACCTGGCACTGTAGCTCATAAAGATTCCATTAATATTGTGAGTTTGTGGATAGCGCTGTGTTATAATAATGTAATTGTCAAACAAATATTCGTTTGTAGTGGCTTGCTACAAAAAGTATGTGCTCATGAGTGGGAAGGTAAAAACTCTTGGATGAGGTTTGCCAAATCATGGATAAAAGCCATACAGATCTTTCCACCTCTAAATCATCACTCTTCACTTCAAGATGAAAAATCTCAGTACAGTGATTTGTTTTTTGTTTTTTTTTTTCTCTCTCTCCCACTTTTGATTTCTCTTTCCCTTTCCCCTTTCTTTCTCTCTCTCTCTCTCTCTCTCTCTCCTTCTGTCTCTCTTCATCTCTCTCTATCTTCTTGCTCTCTTCTCTCGTGGATATAATATTTCACAGTTTTAACATTAAGTGGAAAAACGAGGAAAGAAAATAGGATTTCATCAGGATTCGAACCCAAGACCTCCGGATTGCTAGCCCGGTGCTCTACCGACTGAGCTATAGAAAGCCACAGTGCAGTGTTCATCCTGGAAACCCTCAATTCTCAATGTTCGAAACATGTTGAGTTTTAACATTTCATTAGAGCTTTTCTCCCAAGCTCTGGATTTATGTCTCTTTGGATTCAAGCCATTATATTATGTACAATGTAATATCCACCACAAAACACACACCTGGACACAAGTCAGACTTACCCTGGTACAGAGTAGACCGTCTTTTCCAGCTTTGGTTTGCTCATGGTTGCTGTTTTCTCCCCCAAAAAGAGTTCATATGAAAGAGAGCACAGGGATATTTTTGTCTCTTATTGGCTACGAAACCATGGCAGCTGGAACACCACACAGCACTAGAACAGTCCAACAGTTACAGGTTCTACGGTCGTACTTGTCGTGCCAAGACCTATTTTGAGAAAGAGAAAAGGGGATTGAATAGAATAGGAAAGAAATGTATATGATTGGTCTGGTGTATGATAGTGTTTTCAATCAGTATGTTTGATTTGTTAATGAAGATGCATGGTGAACAAGCACAATAGTTCACTTGAACCGTCCCACCCAGATGAGCTAAAAAAATAATAATAATTAATCATAACATGAAATGAAAATTAATACAAATAAAATGATAATGATTATGATGATCAATGACGATGATGATGATAATGATAATGATAATAATAATAATAATAATAACAATCATAATAATATAATAATAATAATAATAACAATAATAATAATTTGACAAAAACACACCATTGTCATTAGGCACCTACTTGTTTTGCTTTTTTTCTGAAACTGTACATGACCACTGTAGTTACAGGGTGCTAAATAAGCACTTGCCCGATTGCCCAGGGCAAATAAAAAATCAAATTCGGGCAAGTGTTTTCGAACAATGATAACAAATACTTGAAAAAAGTTTTGAAGCCACTTTTTTTTTCCCATTTATTCCCCCCCCCCCCCCTTAACAAACTCACAGTCAACCATACAGAAGCCCAATATGTAATGTTTGTTTAGTGATGCAACAACATTTCAGCAACTTTCCAACTTATGATGCAATGCACCAGCAACACATGATCGGACCAAGTTTGTTACTCTATTGTGTTTAAGCATGCGAATCAATGTGTGCTATTTATTCAAATGATTTTGTTTTATTAAGCCCTTGATTAACACAAGATTTTCTTTGTTATTCCTTACATTTTGGACTTTCTTTTCGGGCAAGTAAAATAAATGTTCGGGCAAGCATTTTGCAGCAAATTTGAAAATTTGCTTGACCAACCGGGCAAGTGGTAAAATAAAGTTATGTAGCACCCTGGTACTTTTGTAGTTAGCCATCTAATATTAGATTTTATGTGAGGTTTCTTTCAAGTATTAAATTAACCAGGAGCTAAAAATAAATGATTATGGCAAGCAAAAAGGAGTCCCTTGAGAAACGTGTGTGGGCGCCGTGAGTGTGAATGTGTGTCTGCCTCTGTCTGCAAGTCTGTGTGTGCTTTAGGAACTGCATTTCTCAACCAACTTCATTCAACTTGCCGTAAATCATTTGTAGATCTCTACACTAAATTTCAGCTCTTGGTTACCAGAGAGATGCATCGCATAATATTGCTTCAGTTTCAGATTGCACAGGCAGTGTATGTTGCGAACACAGTACGCTCCAATGAAGTGAGTTGTTTTGAGTGACAACATGAGAGTCAATGTTGATATACAATGACGCCTTCCCAGAGCCGGTTCCAAAGGTTCAATTGCATAATATGAATTGTATTTAATAAGCTATCAAATACAAGTATTTTCTGTAACTTTTAATCTAGTCTAATGTTCTTTGACACACTGAAGCTACATTATAATAAATAATTCATAACCTTGTATTGTATGCATATCATGTTTGAAAGATGCAGCCTGTTTTCTCTTAAAATTCACAGTAATCAGGGCAGCAAAGACGAGTAAAGCTTCACAAAAAGTTTTTTATCTTAATGACCTCTTGCCAAACTAGATTTCAAGCTGGAAATTAGCAGACGAATTAAGACATGGTCCTCATTTTGGACCGCTATTTACCAGTTGTTGCGCACTGAATGGTGAATAGTCATCTTTTGTGCCAGTGAAGTTGGTCGTAATGTTCAGTCAACAGCAACCAGATTACAAATGACTAGTGTGAGCTCACAGAGATATTTACATACTACTGTCAGCCTTGCCTCCAGACAGCACTGTGCCATGATTGGTACATCTACTAAATTACATGATTCCTATATATGGGTGATAATGTTAATGGGTGCAAATGAATGAAGTTGTATTACAGCCTATAGTATACAAATCATGGGTGTGTACCAATCAAGGACGAGCTGTACCAATATTACCAATCATGGCACCAAGGAAGGTAACATAAAAACCAATTTTTTTGCAAAATTTTTCTCATAGTCAAATAACTTGTTAAGTATACATTTAGAATGTCATTATATTGACACACAATGCTCCAAAAGATACACTCAAGACTTCATCTATTTTGGAACTAGGTCTATACTCTCACAAACAGTTAAGTGTACCAAACCTGGGCACATCTAGTCTAGAGTAACTGCGTCAGTAAGCGGCCGTGCAGCCGTTCGCGGCAGGTACAACATACACGGTAATATACAGCTAAACACAGCATTGCACTGTTACATGCACACTACACATATACTAACACACTAGCAATCAACAAAAACCAACCGATAAAATGGGCACGATCTCTGACGAAAGTGAAATTTTCTCACCTAAATGACAACATATCGCATCCAAAATGAAATTTTCGGTACTTCTTAACAAAACAGTTAAGAAACAATGGTCCAAGAAACGGGATTTTTTGTCGTTTTCTCGATGTTCATGGATTTTGAAAACATATCCTCATGTAAAATAGAATTTTCGCGAGCCGATGTGGGCCGCCATTTTTTTCGGAAAATGGATGTTACCATCGAAAAAAAATGAGAAAAACATGAGAAAGACATCAACAACACCGCCAGAATTGCGACCTTGTTTGCGGCCAATGCATGTGTGCACGCTATTTTCACATGCTTTTGCAATGGGAATTGGCGCTTACGCAATGTTCGCGAGACATGTGAAGGCGTTCAGCTAAAGATCGCGGAGCACGCGCGTATTGCATAGGGATTGTACATCGTGCCGCAAGCAGAAATACTACGTCGCATATCGCCCTTATCGGCGAAAATTGTGCCGTGTTTTGCCCTCGTAAATCATGAAAACTGCGTTGGTCAATGGTAAATTTCTTTCATGAAAACAATTGCGTTAATGAATAATCTTGTCTATGATATATGAAATGGTTGAAAATAATTTGCCTGATTTGTTTACAAGTTGGAAAAACCCTTAACAATGCTTAAACTGCCGCAAGCGGGATATTTTACTCTAGACCTACTTTATTTTCCTTTGCAGCTACTCTGTGTAGACTCTACACTGTGTACATGAAGAGTAAAATTGAGGTTAGGAGAAAAGTAAATTTATACCCGAAATCCTTTATTTACCTCTATGACTGTACGTCTCAATAACCTCAACGTAGTCAACATACAGATCATTCTTGTCATTTGAATGCACCTGACGTGATGATATTGACGCCGAGGATTACGACCATGGTGCATAACATGACATTTCCCGTGATTGAATTTGAGCTGCCATATCGATATCTGGGACCAGACCTCAAGTTTGTGGATGGTATCCTGCATATGGCTGCAGAACTGTGTTGTGTATCACCAGGATCACTAACGAAAAACGTTACGTTAGACTTAACTTAGACTCAAGCAGAGCCTAATTGACCCGTTGATTGCCAGCATTTGATTTGGCATCGTCTGCAAACAGTCTCATGTGATAGTTCTAGAATTTTACACATTTACAGTCAACATCTCCAGAGATATCATTCACAAATATTAGGAACACTGCACTACTACTCTACTAGCCCGCACTGCCCTGACTACCTACGGACTGAGAAAGCAGCAGCAGTGGACTTTTTTTTTTTTTTTTGGTCTGTAACGTTAGACTGAGGTTTTGCTTTAGGCCTAAAATTTGCGGCTCTCATCACTCACCTGTATTTAACCCAGGCAGTAGATTCCGCAGAAAGGTAGCGAGACTCTGCTCTGCCCTGCTCTGCTCTGTAAACGCTATACCACCACTGCACCAGTGCACCACGCACGGAAGGTAAGTCTGGAAGTTTAGGCAGCTGAAGTTTCCCCGAAGAAAAGATGGCCGAAAGGATTTAGAGCCGGGCCTAGTTTGCAAGATCATTAGCATGCAGCACAGGATCTGCAGCTAGCTGTAGCTGATGTTTATGTAGTGAGTGCAATAATGTGAATGCTATGATACCGGTAGATGCTAAGCACATTAACGCTGCACATGAGTAATGTTGACAATCTATATTATCATGCATGCTATGCACACTAAACTCGTATCGTACATAATACACAGTGTACTCCGGTTAAATCTTTGGTTATGCGCGACCCTGACGACTACGCACAGTAGGCTATGGCAAGCCAAAAATGTATAACTTACAAAATTTCATTTTGAAAACAATTATATTATTTTCCGGGGGCCGGGGGGGGGGGGGGGGGGGGGTCACAAAACCCAACATACATTGTATTCTAGAAAGGTACGTAATAAACTACGACACAGGGTTTAAAATTCATCATTGATCCTACACATCCAGATCCAGGTCCAGATTTTGATATCCAGATGTAAACCATTACTCTCTTTTTTTATATACAATTTATCTTTTTAAAACTGTTTGCCTGTTCATCACGATAGTTTGTCTTTTTGAAATCCACTTGCCATTTATAAATCATTCATCAGGTTGCAAACTATACACCTTTTCATGAATCAATTTGTTTACGAATTGTTTGTCTTTTCAAAATCACTCTCCATTTGTAAATCGTATTTGCACAAAGTGTTTTGTCTGTTTAAAGACACCAGGGTGTTATTTGTCTTTCTCATTACCATGATTTATCTCTCTAAGCCCTAATCCTTACAGCTTTCTATCAATTTCTGGAAGAAATATCTCTCTTGATTTTTTTTCTTTCTGAAATTTATCCCTCTTTTTCTCACAAGAACAAAATCTTTCACCATTATGGCCACGTGCGCACGCAAGCGAACAAGACAGCCAGAGACTTTGAGATGATTGTGGTGAAGTACTTTGAACGTAGCCGGCGGAACCGGGGGGGGGGGGGTGCCCCCCCCCCCCCCACCGGCACCCCCACTTTTTTTTTTTTTACCATACAAAGGAATACATAAGGTGTCATCACTTCGGGGCCCCCTCCCACACAGCAAACGTTCCGCCGCCGGTGTTGTGGCAAAGGCCCTCTCAGGGCTTCACAGAACACTTTTTGCACACAAGATTTGTAAGAAAAATCACAACCATTTCACAATACTTATGATTAATTCATTGTTATTTTACAATGATTTTAAAATTTCAAAATTCTTGCATTTTATCAAAAGAATTGTTTCTCCTGCTCTAATGGGTACATACCTGTATTCTTGCACATCGTGACCATAGCATGTAGGCACCTATACGGTACTGAAAAAGTAACGTTTACAATAAGGTGCATGGCTTATTTTAAAAAGAATCAATTGTTATAAACTAAATGAATGATTTTTTTCATAGATTATTGTGTAAAGTGAATTATTTTAGATGTTGTGATACAGACGAATTCTTGACAAAAAAAAAATGTGTGAATTTTTTTTTCATGAAAGTGAAAAAAAAAAAGAAGATAACAATTATTCTCCTTCTTTATCTTAAGATGAAAGACCGATGTTGATATTTTTTATGCTGGCTTGCCATAAATTCTGTGCGACGATGCGTTACTTGAGCAGCCGATAGAGGGCATTCGTGTGCTAGTGCTCTGTAGTCACAGTCAGTGTACTATATAGTATGCCAATGTCACTCACCCACTCACTCCTCTGTTGACTTGTATCATCACTAACCCTTTACTTTTTGCTCAGCACAAATTTTTTTCATATATCGCTGTAAATTCAAAAAGTTAAACGCTCTTTCTCTTCACTGCTCTCTTTATATTCGTGTAAAACAAAAACAGAGTATAACATTGCCTAAAAATGTAATCTTGGCATCTACTGTAATAAGTTCATTTTGTAATGCCAATTGTTTGATTGTATCAAATTATAATGCGTGTATTGTTTTGTTCTTGTTTGTATGTTATGCTTTTTCTTCGATAAAAACATAAAAACACGGGAAGCTGTTCCTCAAACTCTTGGATCCTCCTTTTGATTATTGCGTGATATATATGCTCATTTATCAATCACAGTATATAGACCTATGATAATACATGTTGTGATATTATACCCATATCATCCATTTTTACACATTGGTGCAGCTACGACTCCCCCAAACAAATCTAAGGGGTGCGTAGCATCCTCAGCACCCCCGGTTTTGAGTGAGACATCAATTCAATTCAATCATAGTTTATTTCCAATCATCGAACAAAAAAAACATAGTACAAAGTATACATGTGATGAAATAATATTGTTCAAACGTTTGCAAAAGGTTCATGTAATACGAGACAAATTATAGAACAACATATAACATGTACAATATTTAGGAAAAACACTGTATAAATACTTCGTGGGCGAGCGGAAAATAAATTCGATTATGGAAAATAGTGATCCACTAAAAAGCAAAGCTTGTCGGACGTGGATCGCTAGATAAATAATGAGTAAATGATATACTATTCTACATGTAATTATTTTGAGATACACCGGTTGGGAAAAAAAAATATAGAATACCAATGCTAGTGCCCGGACACTGCTCACTGAACCACGTGTACCGGGAAAAACGACAAGGACAACACGTTCGTACACACATTCGATTACCCACACGTATATACACTGTAAGACGCGAGACAGTACCGAGAGGAGAGAAGACGGTACATCAAAGGAACTGATGTGAGTGTGCATGAATCTCGAGATCCATTCATAATGACACTATCACCCGACACTGTCATTCGTGCATGGAATCACGAGGCCCTATAAAGATGTTTCTCAAAGATCTTATGATCCTTGATTCCTATACTTTGAGTGTGTATGGTCGGTCAGTCACCTGCTGGAAGCACGCAACAGAAATCAAGCATTGATATCTGGTCAAAGATGGCTAGAACCCTTCAATGATTGTTAGAATTAACCTTCAAGGTCTAGCAGATCGACCGACCACGACAGACTAAGCGCGGTTTGCCTGCTGAAGAAAGTTCGGCCTATTTCAGTGAATAGTTAAACCTCTTACGTGATATTTTCAATTTTATCTGTTTATATGAGTAAATCCGGGGTAGATAGACTGAATTAGATGTAAATTCTTCTCATTCATCCAGTACAAGACAACATAAATAATAAGCCAATTGATAATTGGCGAAACAAGTGAGTTTGATCCCATTTTTTTTATTCAACTTTATAATCATTGATCTTTTAAGGGTAAATGTCTCAATTCTTTTACTTTCCAAACGGCAATATATGCATAAATGCACGTTCAACCAACTTCCCTCGGTGTTCAATATGATTTCCTAATCCCCATAATTTCAATATTCATTCTTATCCCCAACTCGCCGTTCATCTGATTATCATCTTGAAATCCCAAGAATTGTTATGGCACAAAAATTCATAAAACATTGTGGCTTTGATGATTGGAATTTTTTACTCGATGACCTTAAACAATGTTGATCTATTAATTCATTTGAAAACACAGTTTAAAGATATGATTAACTCAATACTTGTCTGAATATCAGAGCACGTTGCTATTTATCGTGTTTTTGTGTTGTTGTTGTTTGTTTGTTTGTTTTTGGTTTGTTTGTTTGTTTGTTTGTTTTTTGCTATTCACTTCTGTTGTCAAAGTAAGGGCTCCGAACTGAACATACACAACAAACATGAACATTATAACATACCCACAACTGAACCACGCAAACACTTCACATTTTGCACAATGCACCGCTGCACCCTTTCTCTTTTTCTTTTCTTTTTTTTTTGTCCATCATTCTTATCTCTCTCTCTCTCTCTCTCTCTCTCTCTCCTCTCCCCTCAGTGAGTGGTGACTTGAATATATGAAGAGTTTGTTCGCAAAAACCGATAAGTCCATATTTGTCAAATGGAGATATTTGCGATTAAAGGTCAAGAAAAATAAAGAGAATAATAAGAAATGTTTTGCTTCTTTTGACCATAACTTCAAGAATGTATACATGTAGTGACCAATATATCAATTACAAGGTATCATTTTGTACTGTATGTGACAGAGACCGTACTTCAAAATCTTCCAAAATGGACTTAGCGGTTTTTGCGAACAAACTCTTCATATCTTCTTAATATAATATTCTAAGGCCATTATCCCCGCTAAGCGTTTGCTTATGATGATTGTTATCTCTAGAGTTGCTCAATTTGTCTTTTGATTCGCATGTTTGCATATGCATAAAATACAGCCTGCTTGTTTCCATGATTTCGCATTTTAATAGAATAATGCTGGATATTTGAATCAATCATGAATTGTTTAAACTGTTAGATTCAATAATTGTGC
This sequence comes from Diadema antillarum, assembly GCF_040938485.1. Classification (NCBI taxonomy): domain Eukaryota; kingdom Metazoa; phylum Echinodermata; class Echinoidea; order Diadematoida; family Diadematidae; genus Diadema; species Diadema antillarum. The sequence goes on from NW_027273116.1 coordinate 13,443, forward strand.
TCAATGAGTTAGTTCAATTGACTTTCTATTACATTCATATAATATTATGGAAAAGATATTTAGAAATCAAATCAAATCAAATCTGAATCAAACCAATCAATATATCAAATCAAGCATGAAAGAAGGAAATAATTGGTTCACGTGGTCCAGACGGATATGATTTTTATGCCGAAATGTCTTTCTCCGCGTAAACACGAGTACCGGAAGCAATTTACGAATGGTACACTGGTCTTGCTGTAAAGTTGTACTTTATATTAATTCGTATACAACAACTGATCATAGAAGTTCCCCAGACACTTTAAGCGTATGGGAAATTATACTGCCACACATCCCTGGAAGCAGTTCCTTCAAGATCTTATGATCATTAATAAGCCAGTTCGGAGATAGCTCATGTGCACATGGGTACAATTGACCTTTCATTTTTCTCAGTTGGTTAGGCACTTCACTCAATTCAAAGCGACATAATGCAGCAGCTTGCCCAACATAGCAATTCATGGAACTCGTATTCTAACAAAGAATGAACCTGTGTAGATGAAGTGACCAGAATGGTTCGTTAATCAACACTTTGGGACAGGCCCCTGGGAGCAACTTTTTTCACAGGGGTGCTGAACCCCTGACCCAGCTGTTCGGTTGCCGGACCATATTAGCAGCGTTTCAGTATATGGGGGGGGGGGGGGGGGGGACAGGGGAGGTGAAGGGAGGAGATGGAGACATCGAAACGAGGGTGAGAAAGCCATCTACCACACAAGGAAACTTTTGCATTTTTTAATTCTACAATCTTGTGCACACTTAATGTAGTAAATTTTTGAAATTTTTCAAAAAAAAAGTGAATACTCGTGGACTATGTTTCATGAATAAAATGTTGTTGAACGAGGTATCTGTTATCTCTTGATCCGTGTGTGGGTCTTTCACTTTGTATACCAAGGTAAGTCCATAAAAGGGGGAGGGTGTGGGAGGGGGTATCCCACTCCCACACTGGAGAGATTTTGAGTTTTCATGCCTGAAATCCAGCGATCTGGTGCACACTTTTGATGAATTTTCTTAAAAGTATGAAAATAAAATATTCACAAAAAAGTATTCACAAAAAAGGGAGATTTTGGATTTTCAGATATGAAATTCAGCAATCTGGTGCACACTTTTGGTGACATTAAAATAAAAAAATATGAAAGATAAATATTCACAGAAATGTGAATGTCCCTAAATCAGGTTATGATCAGCTCTTGTTCTGCATGTGCGTCATCACTATGTAATAACTGTATGGAGGTTGATGAGGCGAGGATGGGAGGGGTAGCCAGGCCCCTTCCACACGATTGAGCTTTTGCATCTTAAGAATTGAAATACAATGATCTGATGCACACTCTTGGTGGAATGTTTCGAAAGTTGTATCAGAGTTTCTGTGTGTGGATCCTTCACTTTGTATAAGTTCATGGAAGGGGGCATAAAGGGGGAGGGTGTGCGGGAGGGGGTATCCCTCTCCCACACGAGGGAAATTTTGAAATTTCAGACCTGAAATTCAGCGATCTGGTGCACACTTTTGGTCAAATTTCTAAAAAAGTATGAAAAATAAATATTCACAGAAATGTGAATGACCATTAACGACGGAGCTTTTGCATTTTTAGAATTGAAATACAATGCACAACGATCCGATGCAAATTCTAGGTGGAATATCCTGGAATTTGTATCAGACAAGGGTACTAAGTCATCTATGGAGGGAGACCAAGCGGGGGAAGGATGTGGGAGGGTGTATCCCCCTCCTATATACATGAGAGAGCTTTTGCATCTTTATGATTGTGATTCAAAGATGTGGAATTTCTGGCGCACACTTTTTGTTTAATATGTAACGTAATGTAGCCATAATCAATGCAAGGGGTGGAGGCTAATACAGCAAGGGGGAGGGTTTTGGAAGGGGTTGTCCCCTAACCCCTCCCATTCGAGATAACCTTTGTATTCTAATTAAGGATTGAAATAAAAATATATTGTCTCTACACAATTATAGTAATTCATGATTGAGTATTTGAAAAAACTGTCAAACAAAGAAGCATAAGCCTACTAAATGTAGTAGGGAAATAAAGGTAAACTGAGAGAGAATATCCCCTTCCACATTATGGAACTTTGGGATTTGTTTAAATTGAAGTGGTAGATCTGGTGCGCACTTTTTGATGAAATATTCAGAAAGTGTCGATCTCAAAAGTCTACTAAGTGTATGGAAGTTGGCCTAACGGGGAAGAATGTGGAAGGGGGTATCCCTCCCACACTAAGGCATATTCCATTTTCAGAATTGAAATTAAATGATCTTGTGCACTTTTGGTGAAATATCTGGACAGTTTCTACAAAAAAGCAAGAAATTTTTCCGCATTGTGGGGATCTTTTTAGGGGGGATGGGGAGGGTGGGGGCAAAGTGATGTGTTGGCATAGCTCCCATCCAATATTTCTATTCCTGGATTGATGCTATTTGATACGAGGAAACTGTGTCATTTTTAGAATCCAATTGACGTTATCTAGCAAACACATTTTGGTGGAATTTGGGAAAATATAAATCCACAAAGTGTAGAATACTACTACGTCTATGGAGGGGGAACTAAGCGGGGAAATGGTTAGGGCCGAAACGAAAGGAGGATATTATATTCCCACACGAGGGCACTTTTGCATTTTTTGAACTGAAATGACATATCTTTTGATGAAAGAATCATTCGGAGATATGTCAATCTCATGGGAAAGGACCAAAGGGAGGAGGATGTGGAAGGGGGTATAAACCCATTATATTTTCAGAATTGAACTGCAACAATACCTTGCACAGTTTCAGTAAAATATTTGGACAGTTTTCCAGCAAAAAACAACAAAAACAAGAAAATCTCCGACATTCCAAAAATCATCGGGGGGGGGGGGGGGTAATATCATGGCAACTGCCCCGCCCCCCTGCATACGAGGAAACTTTTGCACTTTTTCTTCTCTAGAATAGACAGGTACGCCACTTTGTGTGAAAGATTGGGACAGTGTCGAATAAAAAAAAATCCACATCTTGGAAATTACTGGAGGGGGGGGGGGGGCGCAAAATGATATGCTGCCCCTCTCATCGACACTCTCCTGAAGAGAGAACCGTCCCCCTTAATGAGGGAACTTCTGCATTTTTAGAATTGAAATTCAGCAATCTATAGTGAGCCCTTCAGGTAGCATTTTTTTTTTAAAGATCAATAGAAAAGTAGGAAAAATAAAATATCCAGGGACAATGGGAATGTTATAATTGTACTGTCTGCACTTATAAGCTTGTTCTGTGTGGTATCCCCCTCCCACGCTATGGAGATTTCACATTTTCAGAAGTGAAATTCAGCAATCTGATGCACACTTTGGGTGGGATATTTGGACAATTTTCTATAAAAAAAACTTGCAATTTTCCCTGTAAAAGATAAAAGTTGGGGGTGCAAAAGCACCCCCAACTTTTATTTTTCACAGGGGTGCTATGCCCCCCTACTCAAAAAGTCAGGGGTGCTGCAGCACCCCCAGCACCCCCGGCTCCCAGGGGCTTGCTTTGGGAAGCATCTACTTCATTGTGCTGTTTTGAATCTTATACATTAACAAACTTTTTTGTTAACATTGCCAAATACCAGGCTTGCTGTCAGGTGGATGTACTGGCAGGCACCATTTATAAGGATGCCATGAATAATCATAGCATTACAGATGCTTATCTCAGTGAAATTAAAAACCAACCTGTCTCTCGGTACAATGACCTTTTTCTGCTCATGCTCAAACTGGAACCCCGAACTGGCTTATTGGTTAAATCCTAATCAGGGTAGGGCAGTTACCCCCCCCCCCCCGATAATAATTCCCCTCCCCCCCCCCCCCCCGCAGCTAAATACTAGTTGGTGATAATGGTTAGAGTAGAGATTAGGGTTAGGGTTAAGTCTAGGGCTTAGAAATAGGGTTAGAGTTAGGGTTAGGATTAGGATAAGGGTCAGAGGAAGGGTCGGCGGGTAATTATCCATTTGGTAATAGCCTTTTGTCAACGCCCTTTCTCTAATTATGATGGTTATTAAAGGACGAGCGAAGCGAGCAAAGCCGAGCGCAACAATCCTCGCACAGTCAGCTGCTGAGCTCACTTCTGGCTCACTTCGTTCGCCCCGTAATTGCATTCGCCCACCACCATTTTATACAGCATACAGCGAGAGGACCTTGGCAAAAGACTAAGAGGTAATTGTCCGAGCTAGAACGTATATTCACAACTGGCCTAAATATTAACAACTGAATGACATGCGCCTTTAAACAACAACAACAACAGCAACAACAACAACAACAACAACAACAACAACAACAACACATATAGAACTCCTACTTCATGCATTCCGTGCCGGTTAGCCACGTCGAAGAACGCAACAGAAACCGAGCATGAACGAAAGAAATAATGGTGCCACGTGACATGCCGAAATTTCATTGCCACGGGTCACGTGCACAAAAGTTATATAAATCTTCTGCATTTATATTTGTTTGTCTTTCACACTCCAATATAGTACTACTCGATCTCCTTAAGGAATATTTACAATTCTAATCAAGATATAGTGACGGCCTTATAGATAACGATTTATACCAACAAACAGAGGACTTGAAAAATACTCTAAATTAGTACGAACAAGTGAGCCAAATTTGTATATTTCCGCGTCATCATTACGTTTTGTTCTTATCTTGTTTGATTTGGTTTTTTGCGCCTCCCTTCTATGTTCGAAACCGTTGGCGCCCTCTTAAATTTGATCCAATCGGAGATCGCTTCAGAACGAAAGAAATTGCAGCCGCTGCTCCGTGTAACTGATATTTTGCCTGCTAAATATAAAATGACGTGCGAACACAATATATTAGACATTGTCATTTTGTCCGCGTCATCGTCACGTTTTGTTCTTGTCTTTTTTTTTCTTTTGATGAATTTTAGCGAGCGAGCGCAGCGAGTGAGCCGAAAATTTTTGTATTTCAGCTTACAAAACATGGAATTCTTGTCATTTTTTGCTTATTAAATCTTACAATTCTAATCAAGATATGAGTGACGGCCTTACAGATAACGATTTATACCAACAAACTGAGGACTTGAAAAAAGTACTCTAAAGTAATACGAGTGAGTGAGCCGAAATTTGTATATTTCCGCGTCATCATTACGTTTTGTTCTTATTTTGTTTGATTTGGTTTTTGCGCCCCTCCCCCCCCCCCCCATTATGTTCGAAACCGTTGGCGCCCTCTTTTGATCCAATCGGTGATCGCTTCAGAATGAAAGAAATTGCAGCCGCTGCTCCGTGTAACATTTTGCCTGCTAAATATAAAATGACACTTTATGATATACATCATAAAGTGCAACTGATCGACAATTGTCTTTTATTAGAACGCAAATAAACATACGTAGATTATTAAGACCCGAGCACGACCTCTTGATTGCTTGACAGGCGTTACATCCATGCATGCCTATTACACGCTCAAGTCTTCCGAGCTTTTGTCCGATATTGATATAATTATAGCCATTATACACGGTTATATGATTCATTATGGCACAGTGTATGATATACTGTATATCTATTCAAATTGATGATTCTTGCGTGGAGTTGCTTTAAATTGCAACTGATTGACAATCATTTTCCTTCATCGTGGTAAATGTTCGAATAATGTGAATGGTCCATTATTATCTTCCCTCTGTTTTTTTTTCAATCGTGGCTACAGTATAATCGTAAAGTTGAATAATCGGCGTTTGTTATGATGTCGATTCAGGGCAATTTGGCAACATTGGGAAGTTGCAATATAAAACACTCAACGCACGAATAATTGATTTGAAACATACCTTATTATAATCATGGTGTATCGTATAGGCCTACATGGTTATAGCTCTAAATCGAATGGAGATCGAGTAACTTCACGGTGCAAAAAGATTGTTTAAACACCAAGTTTTTTCAAAGATTTATGTTGTTGTTCATATTAAATTACTCTTCCTATTGTTAGGCAGTTCGCGAGAGAACAGTCTGCAAAAATCTGTAGCTTACCGGAGGTATAGACTTAACCAGAAAAAGAAGAGAAAGGTCTAATATCTTTCATTGACATAAGCATGTTTCTCTTATCTCTTTTCTCCTCTCTCTTTGAATAAAAACATAACAATTACAATATTTTTATTTGTCAATGTATCTTAGGAGACTGCAAACTACAATACCTGTTTGTTTGTTTTGTAATCATTCCCTCCTATTTCCCAACAAATTGTAATTCACAAAAACTGTTCCCGATATTTTCTTGATTACATTGTTCTACACTGATTTTGTGTTATGCCTTATTTGTTTTTGTGGTATTTTATTTTGTGGCATGTCTTATTGCAATTGCATTTTGGTTGAAAAGGACTTAAATGAAATGAAAATTAAAGGAATATATAAATGGCACAATGGTTAAGTGATATAGCGTATGGATAAGACTCCTGACTTCAAATCGGAGGACCTGAGTGGGAGTTCGATTCTCGCCCAGTACTATACGTCCTTGAACACGTTGGACATGGTGGCAGGGCCATCTAATAGGTCAGTGACAACACTGGCTGCAAATACAATATTGTTGTAATTATCATTGTTATTGTTATTATTATCATTATTATTATCATTATTATTATTATTATTATTATTATTATTATTATTATTATTATCATCATCATCATCATCATCATCATTATTATAATTATTGTTATTATTATCATCATTATCATTGGTATTACTATTACTTTCAATGATATACAGTGTAATTATTTTTAAAAAAAAATCTAAGAACCATTCCAACAAAATGATTACTGTCGCTTTAGATAAGTGGAATTATCTTTGCTGAATCCATAGGTCTGCAATCTATTTGGAATTATTGGAACTACAAATTCACCTTACCCGTACTAATGTGTTCTTTCTTTTCACCCGTTTGTATTTTGCTTGATTGTCAGTTATTCATTTTTAACACTTTGACCACTCAATGTCTCAATGATAAGAGTTTGTTCACAAAAACCGACAAATCCGTTTTCAAATTGATAATATTTTGTTATACTGGCGTAGCGCGCAAATAATGTAAAGATCAGTGGTTTTGAATTTCGGCTGCCTTTAACAGATTATTTAATTTACAGAAATCTACACCAAGAGGTAAATGTGAAATAATTGGACTTCTCAAAGTATTTTGCGACGAAAGCCATGCCACTTCTCGTTTAGCTGCAAAGCAGTATAAAGAACTCTGGAGTGCTGTTAGTAGGCCTATTTATACGGCTGGCGGTCATATCGCCCGTTGCAAACTAATTGCGGATGACACAAAATTAGTGACCTTGGAATGAAGCTGTGTTGGAAACTGTGTTACCATGGTAACGGTATAGTAAAGATATATCAAGGTAAAATTTACTGCAAATCGAACTATCAGGTATATGCTGACTGAACCTTTCAATCTTTCGAGCAATGATGAAAATCTGGCATACACATTTGACTTGGGCTGAAGATGTGTCAGGTACATCTTTAAATGTGTCAAAACTACGTTGCCAGGGTAACAACATTATTTATTATTATTTTTTTGCGTTATGAAATCGAGAAGTAGTGCGGATAAATTACATTGGAATTTGCAAGCTAAATGCTCATAAAATTGAAACATATAGTGCTCTTGGGGAGAAGACATGCAAACCAACTGCGTTATCATCGTAACGGCATAATATGGCAGTAGATCAGGGCAAAGTAGTGCCGATGAAAATATTTTTCTCGTCTTTATAGCAATGCTCAGGAATTTGGCGCACATAATGGTCTCAGGGTTAAGGTGAGCAAGACACATTTTTCGAATGTGTCGGAAACTGCATTGGTATGGTAATGACATACTGTGTATTTTCTTTCTTGGTCTCGTCTTCGTTCTTCGTCCCTCGTTGGGTGAAAGCTGAAAAGGCACTATCAAATCGTGACAATGCCTCTTATGTATCCTTCTATTGCGCGCTCCAATATCATGAGGCAGCTACAATGTACTACCGTACTGTACTAGTATATGGTGCAAACTGCCTTTTTAAAAGAGCGCCATCTCTTGACATCCTACGTCGTTTTACTAAAAGTCTGTATTATTTTTCACCAATAATAATGATCAGTGATTCAGTGAATGCAGAAATATCGATAAACAAAATCAACGAAATTTGAGTAAAATCGGACACTTCGTGAAAGAGCCTTCGCCAATAATTACAATGATAAGTCTTTGCAAAGACTTATAACTGTATGATAAGTCTTTACAAAGATTTATCATTGTATTTAGGCTCTACACTGACGAAGGCCCGAGGCGGACCGATTTTATTTTATTTTTTTAATAAAAGGCTCGTTGGAACTACAAAAAATGGCGTACTCGAGACTACTTCTTCTTTTTATAACATTCGAAGTCCAACACGCGGAAAATTCCAAGATACATATAGAGTGGAAGAACACATGACTTAGACCTACCCCCGTCAGGGGGCTGGGGAAATCATTACCCTTAACTTGATTTAATCATGTCAGCAACTAGTCAAATGAATGTATTTGTTTAATCCCTATTTACATACAAAAATAGAGTGTTCGGAAAGGCATGGGTGCTATGATTTCCCCCCGATTTCTCTCCCCCCATTTTCCATATTTCTTTTTAAAGGTGTCCCATTTACCCCCATCACACCACCAGTTCCGCGACCCTGATGACGACACGCGGCACAATGCTAAACTTAAAAATTCGTAGATGTCAAATGGATTGTCTAACTAATCGCCTAAATCTTCACTGATGTGCATGCGGTCATTTCTCTTCATTCACTGAATTCATCAAGAATTCATGAGAAATCCACTCCGAAGTTGTGTCGGTTTCATGAGAAAGGGGAAAAATCCCTTCAGAACAATGGAAAATGACAAAGTCGGATGAGAAATATTAAGAATGTTATGACATTTTGAAATATCAAGATATTCTTTGGAAAACACTTCTTGACCAGTCGTCATGAATATTCAAATCAGCGAATCGATGATGTCATGCTTTCACAATTTCTTATTCATTTCATATACAGAAATGACAAAAATTTCATATTTCATCGGCATGATATAGTTTGCCCTAAACCACCCTGTCAAAAAAAAAAAAGAAAAAAAGTTAACGTTACTTCTGATATATTTTGTACGGGAATATGCTTTTACCTGAATTAGCTACAGAAAATTTTTCCCCGAATTTTCTGAAAAAAAAAGTGAAATTTCAAAATGTCATATCCTCCGTGATTCGATTTTTGTCATTTTTGGATTGTTCGGTATATATAGAGTTTCTTTGTCAATCTTTTGAATTGTCAGTTTATTTCTTTTTGGGGTAGACTTCCTCTTTAAAAGTGCTCTAAGAACAACAATAAAAATTTGAACAAAACCGGGTGAAAAATACGAAAGTTATAACATTTCGGTTTTTTTTTAATTCACTCACGATCAATGGAAAATAATGATTGCCGAGGTGGAAAAAAAAGGGGGGGAGGGGGTCAAAAGAAGTAAAAACCGTAATGATACGCAAGTAGGAAAGCATACAATGTTTGGATCGGATTTTGTGATGCTTTGAACTTGAAATGAGGCTGTATTTTGTGTTTTGTTTGTTTGTTCGTTTTTTGTTATCAACCATCCAGGGTATGAGTTTTGATTGAAGGGAGTGACGCCTGAAATTGTCATGTCAATTAATTCTGTTGATAAAGCCTATCTGGATCACAACCGAACCTATCTCACTCACGTAGTTTGCTTGATCCTTGTTACAATTCCAAACTTTTCCTTTTAATGTCATTCAAATTTGTTCACCCTCAACGTTTTTCGCATGAGAAAGTTGCTCACCGACAAACAAAAGGCATTGAAACATGATAGCGAGCTCCTTTGCTGACGCTTTTCCGCAGGTCACCAGTAAAACATCTTGTATTTGGTATCTATACAGGGAGCGCTTGTTGCGTGAGGAGGTCTTGGTGGCTGGAATGGTAAAAGTATAACTGACAGCATTCAACAGCAAGATCCTACTTAGGATTCTTTGCTGACAGTATAACCAACATAGAAAGGCACAGAGATTTTGAGCAGTGTTGAATAAGTCAATTTGAGAATGTGCAAAGTATAAACTGTGCAAATAAAAAAAAAAAATAATAATCATTTTAATTCAATCAATTCAATCAAATAAAGAATTAAATCAATTACTAGATTTAATTTCAATTCAGTATAGTCTAATTCACTCTAGGTCAAGTCAATTCACTTTTACAGTCGACATTCATTATCAGATGAATAAATTTAGTTCAGTTCGATTCATTTCAGTGCAGTCCAGTTCAGTTCAATTTGATTCAGTTCAGTCCATTTAAGGAATTTTTAGTTCAGTTCATTTCAGTTCTATTTCATTCAATAAACAACGTCATCTGCAGCAACAGGAGCCTATATAGATTCTACGTACAAGTGTATATCTTTGGCATTAATGACGGTCGCCACTGTCCAAACATCAATCTCCTGCGTATAGTGCGTTTTTTTTTTTACTTTTTTTTTTGCCTTTCACGAAGTTTGTTTCATTCATTCTTCCCCAAGAACGCAAGCACTATTTTTTTTCCAGCAATGCGATTATGAAAATAGTATGGTACAATTTTTAGTTTTCTCACGAAGAGTTACGGTTGATCTTACGCTCGATTTATTGAACGTACGTAGCTTAGCGAATCAAGATCAATCCTGTCTGTTTCATAAAGATACGTACGCTTGATATTATACACAGATTTAATATCAGATCGAGCGTAACTTTTTTTTTTTTTATCGCATCAATCATAAGATCAATCTTTCCATCAGTCTTTATGAAACAGGCCCACGTCCAAAGTGCAGATCAGGGTTCATCGGCGCATCCGACTATGAAAGCCGTATGATACACACGCTTCTCCCTTATGAGATACTGGAAACGTTCAAACCTTCTTACATTCTATTAACTGAGGCATTGTGCTGGTCAATGGTGCATCGCATTGGGCGTTGCATTACTAGTTAGAGTACTAGTAATAGGCCCTATAGTGCTAATTTCATAGAATGGTTACATAAGGTAGGCCAAGGAGTTATCAGTGGGTTGGCCCAACCAACATCCAACCTCAATCACATTCACCAATTCGAGATGATTATGACGTCATACTGGACTCGCGGGCATGTGACTGGATCGCCTATTGGCACCTCACCAACACAGATTAGAGTCCCTCATGCCGTTTTGATATCTCACCTAGGCCACCCGATCTTAGTGTTGTACATTTTGAAGAAAAAGAATTTAGATAGAAAGTTTTCAATTAAAATTAATTTCTTTTTTGCTTATGTCTTATGGTTATTAAGGCGAATTTGGATTTCAACTACCAATGCGACTATTGGTATTTAGACGCACCAACCGAAAAGAGGCTAAGCTCAGAAGCAATGAGCGAATACAATACGAGCTGTGTACGCATGTACATACCACGTATATACGCATGAACACAACTGCGACGTACATGTACGTACGTACGAGTAGGACTTACATGTCTGGTACAGAACAAAACAATAAAACAACAGCATGCAGATGGCGACACAATCGCCCGATCTTACGACGGGACAAGTGTAAACAGGGATAGAGAAGTTCGTTCAATGTCAAGCAAGGGTACAGGCCGGTTGTACACATCAACGCAACGTGAGTCGCACATTAATAATTGCAAGTACAAAGACGTAGACAAGACGGGTCGGCTGATGATGTCGACACCACATTAAACATCGCCGTCACGCACAACTACTACAACGTACACGGTAATCTGGACAGGAACTACCCACAACACAATTTACTGTCATTCTCACGATCTTTGCCCGAAAGACTGACGAGCGTATTTTGATTGAGCTACGGGCTACAGCTCCCAACGAATGTGTGCAGTGTAACGTTAGAAAGTCAGCATCGCCACCTCTCATTTATTTTGGTAAGTCATTCATGAATCATAGATCGTGTCTACAGTCTAACAAAGTTAGTTCGTCCTGTTCACTGCCACTGGTTGTGTAAAAGTAAATATCGAATCAAGGTAGATCTAACGTTTTCATAGTACATTTGTAGTTACATCAATAATGTAAAGTGTTCAACGTTACCAGTTACTGTCGACAGTGTCGTTAGATCTAACGACACGTTACTCAAATGTACCAGCCGAATTTAACTGTTTAGTGTTGGCTGTGTAGTCGTGTAAAATAACTCATTTAAATTACTTTAGATCCTAGATTTGACCGAAAGATCTGTCTGTATCTGGTTGTCGCCTCCTCGGGGATATGTTCCGCGGATACTGCGTCTGACTTCACTGATTCCCTACTATACGGGGGAGAGCGATACCGATAACGTCAAAAAAAGATACAAGGCTCCTCCGGACAGAGTGAGACGGACCTCTCTGTCTAATGTTAGATCTACCATACTATCTGCTATGAATTCTACTATTGTTAACTGTTAACACATTGGTACGTAGTTCCACCATAATACCATGATTGTGCTGGGCATAGTAAGTACACGTAGGCCCTTGTCACTTGTAAGTTGTAAGCTTGTTGAACCCACAAATGTAGAATAAAGCCCCACAAACGTAGAAATACATCACCCACAAATGTAGAAAATGCCCACTCACTAATGTACCCAATGTAGAATTTTAGAAATGATTCCAAAACGTTGCCCACTTGAATGTACATATGGCAAATTGGTTGATAGACATACTTCTTAATTAGAATAACTAGCAGGGCTGTGCTTCTTGTAAAATGTGTACGAGTGCATGTGTGGCCTGTGGCCGGCTTTTTTGTGGGTAGATCTATACTATTAGGGTGGGGTGTGTGTGTATGCATGGCTGTGTAAACGTGTTGCGGTTTGCTGCATGACTCCTTTCCGGGCAAGCTACACGGGCTTGTTGCGCGTAGGGATTTTCCAGCAATTTTCTGCAGGCAGACAAGCATGTTGGCGAGTTTCACACTTGCATCTTATCTGCTAGACGCACGCTACCTGCTTCTTGCGTGTATTCCATGTGAGAGCTTCGAAACTGATCCGTTTTCAGTTACGAGTGACATACGGGGACTTTGAAATACCTGCATTACAGCTACGAAGTACCTGCGTGAGAGTTGCCTGCAAGGTGCTGCGGCTAAGAAGGGCCTCTTACTGGTGTTCTACGTGTACCTCTGCGGGCAAACCCCCATGACTCACCCGGAACAAGTTTTGAGCATACTCAAGGCCTTGTCACACCGTGCTGGGGAAGCCTTGCACTAGTTGCAGGTTGACTTGCACTACGCAGGGAAAAATTTTTGCTACCCAGAGCTCCCTGCAGTTGGCCTGCACCTGACAGTACCACACATATCTTGCCTGTACGTGTAATTGCCCGTAGGTGCGCACGCAGAACACCATTAGGAGGCCCGTAGCTTCTGCAAGTCACAGGCAATTGACCCTGCTTGAAGTACGTAGGTTGCCCATGGATGCTATACAAAGTTGGTTCAATTTGTCAGCTTTCTGCGGAATGTACATGTATTGCCATTTTTTTTTTCATCAAAATCACATATATTTGTCACCCCCACCCCTTGTTAGTGGCGATGGTGTCTTGAGCATTGACTTCAATATTCAGTGCCTTTTTTTTTAAATAATACACTTTACTTGTACACTGTACTGTACAAGGCATTATTTTTCTAAAAGCATACCTGTAGTAATGTACACTGTACATTGTATCTCTCAATTGTCGGAATAGCAATGTGGCCTAGTGTCCCATACAACAAACAAGTCTGTATTTCTGGTGGGGTTAAGTTTTTATTTACCCCGACAAATGGGTTTGCAGCACCCAAAACATTACTGCATTCACAGTATATACCAATTCATGATAAGTATTATTATTATTATACCTCTAGGTGTTTATAGTCCTGTACCATATCTTCACTTGCAAAATCCTACAAGGTGATGTTGTACAGTATTACCACAAAGACAAGGTAAGCTAATGTATAGGCCTTAGTGATGTCCTTTGACCTGTACGTGAGTAAACTACAAGTCATATAATTTCTGTTAACTTTAAAAAAAGGAATGTAACAGAACAGTAGTTGTTAAAGTCTCTAAACACTGCTCATAACATAAAAAGCCCATTCATCATTGATATAACAGCTGCGTAAATTGTATTAACAGTATGAATTTCCTAAAGCAGACTGCATAATAGTACAAGTACTTTAATATTGCGTTTACACCTACAATATGTACAGTTGCAAGGCCTTCTTTGCCACTTTTTTTATTTTCAGTTCATCTTATTTGCATTGCATGGATGTCCTCAAATGTTTTTTTTTTCCCCATATGCGTATGTACAATGTATGTTGCAACATCTGTGCATGTTAAATTCTGTCATTTGCAATGTAAGCAAAGAATCTTCATACAATTTCCTTTTCATTCCAAGGAAGTTACAGCAACAGTCTGTTTCAGCAACGAGACACATGTGGTAAATGTAAGTAGAACATGCATTCAAGTAAGGGATTCTTGAAACTAATAATATTGCATCGCAATCATAATGGCTGCACCTCTGTTGCAAATTTTTGCACCTCTGTTGCAAATTTTTGCACTTTTAGGCTTCACCTCCCCCCCCCCCCCCCCCCCCCCCCAAAAAAAATGCCTCTTGCAGGTAGTTCTTGCACTTGTAATTGTACCTGTTTGTTGCTTGCGGTTGCCAGACTTTGTAGATTGTACAAGTTCTGTCCAGTTCAGAAGGCTTTACTTGACAGTGTGTATATTTTATAGTGTCACAAATATCACTTTATTACAGCTATCTCACTTCAAAATGTTTTGTTTGTTTGTTTGTTTGTTTTTTTTTTGTAAAACTAAACTGCTCAGACTTCTAATACCAGGTAGTATGCTTGCATGCACAAGTCTAAAACTGGTATGTATTTTCAAGGCACCTTTGGCTGTTTTGCACCATTTTGTTATAGATAAAAAAAAAACTTGTTAGAATGAAGATTGTTGTAAGGAATTGAAAGAATTTAAAGCAAAATATCAGCAAATGTTTAATGTTAATGATAATGAATTTTAACCTTTACAGTTGTATTTATAGTGCTTAATACTGACGTTTCTAAGCGCATTAATCCAGAAAAAATTAAATTAACGTACATATATGCTATAACAACAATAACAACACAAATTAGGATTGAGTAAATAGATAAGTTTTCAGCAATGATTTTTAACTTATCAACACTTTCAGCATTATGAATATAGAGAGGGAGTTTGTTCCAAAGAGAAATAACAGAAAAAGCCCTGTCACCATAATGGGTACAGGTGCAGGGACCATGTGATAATTGGAAAGTTTAAAGTAAAATTGGTGAATTACAAGTGTATCGTGTATAGATCCCTTACAAAAACATGAGTGTGGTTTTTTTTACTTGCACATACAGCTGTACACATGTATACTGTGAGCCATTTGTGTTTTGTTTGGCCTTTTTCTGGCATTCTGCCAAGATCTTAATGTTTTGGGATTTTTAAAGATTTTGTTGTGTGTGTGTGTGTGTGTGTGTGTGTGTGTTTTCATGAGATGGAATTAACATCAATTCTTACCCAGAGCATTTCAAAAAGTGTATAAATGTACACTCTCAGTATCGGAATTTAAATCTTTAAAGAACCTGTATGTTTCTAGCACTACCGGTACTGAAATAAAAATAGAAACAACCATCAAACAAATGGAGGAGTGGCAATGCAGTCATGTGACTTTGACAACTTTTTGTATTTGTCACATGATGGTAGTACAGTACAGTAGATGACTATCATCTCTCAGGCAAGCTTTATTCCTTTTCTGTAGTAGTAAGTGTCCAATTTCACCCAAGCTTTCACTAATTGTCTATCAAATACTTTTTTTGGATACCTGGTACTCAAAATACTGATAATATCCTCCACTCCATACCGCATTTTCCTTCTTTGAAAGAAACGAAACTTGAATACCACTCCTATGAAAATGCTGTTCATAGCAAGGTAGTAATTCACATCAAAGAAGTGGTGAATGAAAAAACAATTACTATTTATTCATATGTATGGTACATCTCTTTATTTGTTCCTAATTAGAGTCTTTTATTGCAACCCACATTAACTTGATGATTAATGCAAACGGTCTGGTCTAGATTTTATATCTCACTACTAACAGCATAGAGAATGATGGTAATTTCCCAAATGTATCATTGTTTGTGTAGCAATCATCAGTCAAATGTGACTAGAAACAGTCTGACAGTTTTGAATACTGACTTCAGATTTTGTAATTTCACGGTGGGAATGCAGTTCAAATTTATGTTCTTACTAATAATGGGAAATGGATTATGGTGTATACTGCATAACTTGTACTGATACAATGTATGTACAAATACAATGTACAGTGTACATAGATGTGTGAACAGACATTGTATGGTACAATGTATGCTGTATACACTTTGTAGATGTGTCTTTCTGCATGGTCACTCGGGCAGAGGTTCTTTCACACCCCCACCTTCACCTTTCTTTATTCCTCCCTCAAAAAACAAAACAAACAAAATCTTCAGCCTACATCTGTACATGCAGTACACATATCATGCATGCTCAGTCACAGTAGGCTACAGTCTATCCACTCTTCCTCGAATCCAGAAAGGCAACTGACAGTTTTAAGTGTTGTAACTGAATAAAGTTAATCATGATTCCATGAAAAGTATAAACAATTGAATGTTTCCATGAAGAGTAATAAAAATGTATGTACACATGTGAGTGTACAATGTTGTACATACAATGTGTAAAGAAATGTTCACCAGAATCTGATATAATGGTATCATATTTTTCAGTTTACTTTCCTTTTATGAATAGAAGTCATTTTTTGTTAATAATACAGAATCTGAAGTCAAATGCCATCACACATTTTAATTTTTGTTCCAGAATTTTGAAGATGAAATATGTTTCATCTGTAGATGTTTCTTGTATGAAGGTACACTGTACATGTACACTGTATTCGAGCAGTACTCTTGAATTAAAATCAATAGTTTTAGGACTATTGTAAGTACATTTTGCAAATTGTACAATAAACTTCTGGCACTTGGAAAATACTGTACATGACATGTTAACTGTATGTTTTGTACACAAAATCAAATCTGTCCTTCCAAGTTTAGTGAAAAGGAGATGAAAATATAGCTACATGTAGTCTCAATTATAGGGCAAGTCCAAGATAACGCGCGCATTACATTGTACGTATGGGACATTCAGAGACTTTTATGACCTGAAAAATAGTGTTAATGGCCTTTGATCATATTGAACTTAATCATGGTGATTGATATCTAGGAGAAGTGTAATCATGTAAAAAATGGAGAAAAATGACCTTCACAATTATATTCTAGAAGAGAAAATATGTGCTGTTACGTATGGGACCAGAAAAATTTTGTTTTTTTGAACATTTTTTTCAACCTCAAAACTCTCTGAAAGTATTTCATTCTACAACTTGTAACTCACTGTGATGAAAGTCACAACACTCAAGATTATCAGAGGTAAGTTTCATGTCATGAGGCAAAAAGCTGTAATTACAGGTTCTAATTAAAGACAGACATGACGTGTTACATATGGGACAGTTACGTATGGGACACTTTGTCCCCCATTCGTTTAGTGTGTCGAAAACCATGTTTATTCAGATTTCAGATTCAGATTCAGATTCATTTATTGTCCATATAGGAAATTCTTCTTGTTGGCATATGGGTGTAGTCGTACACATATAAATAAATACAATTTTCAATATATACACAATCGTACAAGCATAATTTATACTCACAATACAGTAAACACAATGGCAGTCAACATACACATTCAGCTGACACTGATATGAAAAAGCAAACATTACATGTACATCATGTATACATGTCTTCATTATCATATCAACAATATGGAACAAGCCCTAAGATGCAGATCACGATAAAACTCACTACTCTTGCTGTTGTCCACCTGTATTTACAGCGAGGTACAGTGTAGACCTTAGCTAAAACTTGTGTAAAGAACAGCAAAATTGGTGTTATTTATTTTTAAAAAGGCAACAACAAACAAACATATATTAAACCAGACATGACAAGTGTGTGTGTGTCTTGTTTTGAATCTGTCTTAGTACTAATTGTAGTTTGAGATAGAACTACGTACTTGTACATGTTCTTGTACTGTTTGCTTCTAACAATTTCTGAGGGGGATTCTGGGCACCATTTCATTAAAAAAAAAATGTTTAGATAGCCACTCTTTCTGGAATTGCAACTTCCAATAGCAACAGCCAATCAGGAAGCTTGATTCTTGTCGTTACTATGGCAATTGCCATTCCAGCAAGAGTTGCTATCATATCAACTTTTATGAAACGAGGCCCAGATCCTTGTTCTGTACAATATGTATTTATATGACCAACAATGATTACACTGTATATTACAGACATGAGTTTCAGTAAATATTCTTTCTTGGGTTTCTCTTACTTTCATTTCTTTGTGTACTTAACTGTTTGTATTTCATCTTTTACTGGTAATCAAGATTCTGACAAGATAGTACTGATCTATGTCCTTTGTACTACAGTACAGTGTAGCTTTTTTGGGCTTGCTTCTCTGTTTAATCCCAAATATGACTCTCCTTTAACAATCCTGTATTCTGCATTGCAATACCTGTTCCTACAATCTGGGAAAGAGTAACTGTAACCTACAGCTGTATATTTTCTGTGTACAATTGTACATTATGTATCAATGGTTTATTTAGATTTTGTGAGTCATGGGAAGGTCTCTAGCATTTGTCTATGGCAGTGATGTTAAACTCATGTACACTGTAAACTTGACTTTTTGGTATTCAAACCCTTTGAACCAAAACTATTAAAAAGGGAATTAAAAAAAATATACCATTGACCAATTCATGTACACATTGTATGTGAAGGTAATATGGTTGTACATCATTGATTAATGTGTGGATGTGTACCGTCACATGTTGAAAATTATAGTTTGCATTGTACAATTTGTACTTCTGCACTGAATCTTTGTACTAAGATACTTCTTTTTGTTGCTTTTGTCTAATTTCTGTGTACATGCATATACTGTGAAGTTCACACCAGGTGCTTAGTGGTCTCTTATTTCATGTGAATATGAAATGAAAGTTGCTGTTTCAGTACTTACAATGTAGATAATTTATTAGCACTTTCTGAAAACTTTTGTTAAGCCTTCAGTGGCTTTGTATGACACTATTGACTTCTGACATCTGCAGTGGGCTGAAAGATTTTGATTTCGTCGCAGTCTTCATCTTGACGCGGAGTATTTCTGTTATTACAATGCCACACAGATTCCTTGTCTCGTCACCAACCCTGAATGAATCAATCACCTGAAGGAGAGCACCTTTGGCGTTTGGGCAGCGCCGAGGACGCAGACAGCGAGCTTGACCCTCGCGCTGTCACCACTAGCGGGGCTGCCACACCACTTGACCCTACAGTTGCAACCGGACTGACCAATAGTGAGTCTGAAGGTGTGTAAACTTCATTCGTTTTTTTGCTTTGTTTGCCATGATAATTTTCTGCTGTGAATGCTGAGTTCTGTATACTGAAAAAACAGAAATTTGTGCATGCAATTTAATTTTGCAAATTTCGCGAGAGCCAAGATTTGCTAAATTAAGCACACAAAAGTTCTTGTCTAAACAATGTGGATTGAATGCCAGTGGCAATTCGCAAAAATTTCAGGGATGCAAAAATTTCTTGCTTTCCAGCTATTTACCGTTCATCAGTACCTTGTGCTGGTCTGTTTGCCAGTGAATCAATTTTAATGATGTATTACACAGGTGATACATGTTAGTCACTGAACTAAATTGAGACTGCTTGTATAGAATGAATAATGTATTCTGATACAGACCTCGGGACAACAAAAATAGACCTCATTGCACTCAGTAGACACTGTGTGTTCACAGTAATCCCTCTGTACCAATAAAGTAAAAGAGGGTGGGCACCCATTATGACAAATCCAGCTATCCAGACAATCCTGGAAGATACAATGTAAATGAACTTCACTAAATTCTAATTGCTGCTTGCACAGTGCATGCTGTAGCTGACAACTTTTAGCTGATAAGTGATATTGCTATCTCCTAATATTCTGCATAGTTTGATCATACCATTTTCTTTATTGTTTGGTACAGGTAATCTTTTGATGGATATACATGTACATATCAGCTGACAGGGCATGCTGTCTCCTCTTAAGGGCAGTTTGTTTACCATCCCCCCCCCCCCCAAAAAAAAAAAAAAAACCCCCAGCAACAACCAAAAAAACCCAACAACAACAAAACAACAACAATACAAATTGTATCAAAGCTTGCAGACAACTATAATACAAGTAATGATGTACATCTGTAGAGCTCTGTAAATTCTTGAGCATGTTTTGTTCTGATTCTGAAGGTAAAGTTAGGAGACGTCGCAAGAAGGCTCCTAAGAAGCAGACCCACACAGAGGATTCGGACAGCGATTCCATGGATCCTGACCCAGAGGTTGGTGGTGCTGCTGGTGCGACCCAGGAGGGTCAGGAGTCAAATGAGCAGGACTCTCTCGTAGACCAGAGAGTCACGGATGTTGCCGAGACAACGGCTCTAAAAACTAAGGACGCGGATCATCCCAAAGCTGTGAGTATAGCCAGTATGCACCCTTCGTTCTGCCAAAGAAGCATTGATCAGAGATTTGTTTCTGTTGTTGCTTTTGTTGTTGTTGTTGTTGTTGTGTGTGTGTGTGTTTTTTTTTTTTTGAAAGCGAGATTTTCTGAAATGAAATTCACACACTGCATATTGACCTAATGATTCATGATGACACAAGTTATCCACATTGTTCATTGTGAGGTAACGACGTACAGTTCATCAGTGTCAGATATTTTCACCATTTGCTGTATACGCCATATATTTAGCGAGTCTAAATTTGTGCGATTTGGGACTTCCCAATGACTTTGCGAGTGGTTAAATTTGCCATAGTGGAGAACTATTGTACAGAGAAATAATGAATTATGCATATATGTGTGCATCACATTCACATCGGGATCAGGGGATCAGAGTCATTTTTACCTGTATTTGATTTCGTGAGTAGCACGTGACTCGTGAAATTCGTAAAAATAAAAGCCTCACAAAATTTTCAGCATATACAGTAATCACCAAACTGGCTAAAACATGCCCCATTTTACCCACTCTGTAAGTCTGCAGTGCAGAACTGCACACCTTCATATGTTGTCAAGGGTCTGAACCTTCTAATGTTTCCGGTGTACATATAGTGACATGTGGTTGTGTGCAAATGGAACATTTTGATACCTCTTTATCAGTATAAATTGCACTCACTTTAAAGTATACTATTGTTACAACCAAAATCACACTGAGAATGATCACACAAAAGAATGAATATATTGTTGTTCAGGCAGTCTAATGAACAGTACTATTGCAGGTACAGACTTGTTACAATTATTTGTCACTCGAGTATGTACTGTAGCTATAGCAAATAGAAAATTCTCCACAAATCTGGCCAACCTGTGTACATGCACACATTTAGGCAACCATACAATACATAATATGCCTACCAGTATGTACATTCATGACAATGTATATGTATGTGTACGTCATTTAACCTAAAAATAAGAATAATGCTATGTAATGTACATTTTTACACCCCCACTTGCTCTTTGCACTGATGCCATTTGATGCTTGTTAGGGTAGTAAAAGATAAGAAATGGGAAGTCATGTTTCCTTTAAAATCAGAAAATTCCTGGATTACTGCGGATGACGCTTCCTACTCCAATTACTGCCCCTGGATTAGATACTGTGGAGAATCACAGACACGTCTCAGATCATATGTCATCAGATTTTTGCTGTCTACACATCTGATGACGTACATTGTTGATCTCTTTTACATACTTGTACACTTCTTTTCCATAGGGCATCACAGATTTGGGTTACTGGATTAGTGTTTGTCATGAATATAGATTCTTTTAACTTTGATAATTTCTTTGTACGTTATGCTGTTTTATTCCTAATTTCTGATCGTGGACAGGACCTTTCATGGATTTGTATTGGCATAGATTTTCATACATACCAAAATACCATATCAATGAGTAGACATACAGTGTACATTTGTAGAGCTCTGGAAACAAAACTGTACTATCTCAGTGTGCTTTTGATTCTTGCAATTTCTACAATTTGTAATATACGCTTTACATATCACATGTGATGTATAAACACATGAAGATATTGCAAATTCATATCATCAGCTAGAGGGAGATTGACAAGTGAGAGCTTACATGTAAGAAATCCAACTTTGCAGTAGATCTCCATTATAAATTTAATCATACCAGTGTAGGTTGTTATGAATTATACAGCTGTAGTAATCTCCTAATGCTGAGCCCCACTGCTATTTAAAGTAAACATGTACAGTAACTGCCATATTTTCCCAAATTTTCAGCAGTACAATTTTGTTCGTCCTCCTTCATATGCATACACCCATACTGAGTACTACAAATCTTCAATTACCAGTATTGCACCCTTGGGTTATAAATACGAGTAGCAACCTGTACACTGTAGCTGTACAGTGTACCTTATACACAGCTCGAGATGTACAATCTCAGTACCAGTACCTACATGTATGCAGCCTATTGTCATCAGTCAACCCTTCTTTATGCACCAGTGACTGTGCATTCTACTGTATAAACTTAAGAAAAAAAGTGGGCGATTTGACAACAAACAACCTGCAATATTTTGAGGTCAAGCCTTTGTCCAGTTGTGCTTAAAAGACCATAAAAGAAAGAAAAAAAAAAGCACTACATCCTGATATACCGGTCTAGACAGGGGGACATCATATTTGCCTGTATCACTGTACAAGTGTATCGCATATTGTTATAATTTTGTGCGCACACTCCAATGGTCAGCCATATAGTTTGCACAGTTTTGGAAACCACTGGCAGTTAACACAGATTGTCATCGGTAAAGCCAAGTGGGTTTGTTACAATGTACATTTACTCGCATCTGTAAGCCACTCCAGTGTAGTAAAGAAATGCTGACCTCATACATGTATCTTACAATTTACCTATCCACAGGTACCTGTATGTAGCCTGGTATGTACAGCTCCTCCCATTCTTTTTTTTTTTTTTCTCCCCCCCCCCCCCCCCATATGAGAAATTGACTACACTGCAGAGAAAAGATGTACACATGTTCAAGCCTCCTTTACCAACATGGCTTATTTACTGATATTAAGTAAATTGTAAATACTACAACTTCTGTGAAGAATACGTTTTGTGCTTTAATCTCGATGCACATCAAAATTTGTTTGTTGGGGAACAAAGTTAAATCTGCCTTCTGTAAAGAATACATTTTGTGCTTTAATCTTGATGCTCATCAAAATTTATGTTTGTCGGGGAACAAGTTTAAATCTGCCTGCATGCATACAATCAGGAAATCAGAAGTTTGATAACGTGTGCTTCTATCTTTCCTTTTTACCTTTTTACCGTTATCTCTTTTGAGTCTCTCTCCTTATTGTTTTTTTTTCCCCGCTCCTCGTTCTCTGACCTCTGCAGAATAACAGTGACAAGGAGAACCGGTCAGCTGGGAGTGACAGTGACCTCGACTTTTCCCAGCTACAGCAGAGGGCCGCCGAGCAGGCCCAGAAGTTTGTACAGAAGGTCAAAGACGTGACGTGGAAGGTCACGCACCACAACTTCCTGCCGGACTGGCTGAAAGACAACGACTTTCTCCACTACCACCACCGGCCTCCGCTTCCGTCCTTCAGGACGTGCTTCAAGTCCATCTTCAGGATCCACACGGAGACGGGCAATATATGGACGCACATGCTAGGTGAGCCCCTCCGAGCCTTGTCTCGATGTACAGTCATACCCTGGGACCAAGATTTAGCCCCCTTTTGCAATATTACATAACAATCCATCACATACTGTCATACTCTAGGACCACTTTTTAGCCCTCTTACCAATATTACAGAGCAATCCATCGCATAAAACTTGCTGTCATGAAAAATATGTAATGACTATCCCATCAGTATGGTACGAAAATTCTCCTGAAGTATGTAATAGTGCAGTAGTGGAAATTGTAAGTTTCGCATATCATTTACTGTATGCAATGGTTCTTGTTCATCAAGGGACATGCCAACATTAGGTTTTTTCATCTGTCAAGAAGTGCAAACACAGTAGGGCTGTGATTGACTATCTTGGTATTCTGTGAATACTTAAACATTGACTGATTGACTGTGAGTGGTAGTATATTATCCCATATTTCTGTCCAATATTTTTGTCTCTGTTTAATCTGTCATGTGTGACATGATACTCATAATATGGTGTTCATTACTGCCGTGAAGATACTGGTAGGCTTACCAGTATCAAAGCGTGATGATAACATGCATCTTTTGTGAATGTGTGTGTGTGTGTGTGTGTGTGTGGCTGGCTTTCTCTTTTGTTATGTAAAGGCTGTTCTTGTTAATATGTGTGCATACTGAGTGAAAGCCCGTAACAGCATGTCGACACTTTCTAAATGGTATTGCCATGTGTCTGTCTGTCCGTCTGTCTGTCTCTCTCTGGGTCAGGTTGCCTAGCATTCATCATCATCATGATCTTCTTCCTGGTCAAGTCCATCATGTCCCACTACCAGTGGCAGGAGATAGTGGCCTACATGATGTTCTTCCTGGGTGCCATCCTGTGTCTAGGATTCTCCTGCCTCTTCCACACCCTCTACTGCCACTCTGTACAGGTCTCAAGGCTCTTTAGCAAGTAAGTACGCCCCCTTTCCTGCCACCGCCGCTGTACCACTGACGTGGACCTGTTCCTCGGCTAGGAGTGCTTTTCATGCGTTTTTTGCCTGCATTTGAAATCGCTGAAATTCTTTTTTTAGCTCACCTGAGCCGAAGGCTCAAGTGAGCTATTGCGATCGCTCTTCGTCTGGCGTCCGTCGTGCGTCGTGCGTCGTCCGTCGTCCGTTCGTGCGTCATCCGTCGTGCGTAAACTTTTCACATTTTCATCTTCTTCTTGAGAAGCCCATGACCGATTTTCACCAAACTTGGCAGGTAGCATCCCTAGGGGGAGAGGATCTCAATTTGTTCAAATGGGCACCATGGCCCACCTGGGG